>NW_028255815.1:0-76238 GCF_964263255.1 Lissotriton vulgaris | reverse complement strand
TTAATACCAAAGTCTATAAATGGTTACCAACCAAATGTCTCAGCATTAGATTTTTTGCCACTGACAATGACAGTTATATTGTCAAAGCCATGGCTGATGGAGAGTACCTCTGAGTCCTGTTGAGTGCAATGCATCATATGGCCGGATGCCCGCCACCCCCTCCCAACACCAATCCCCAAGGATGGGAGAAGTCGGACACAGGTTTGAACTTTTGGAAGGCGGGGGGGGAGTTACCCCCCCGGCCGTATTTATTAAAATATGAAACAAAATTTAAAACATTAAATAAAAGTTTCATGATTATGTACAATTTTACATTTATTACATTTCGATGAAGACATGTTCTTTGGCTAACCTTAACAGATCTCTAATACAAAGGTTTCCTAGCCGAGTCTAGCATCCTGAAAATGCATACATTCTAAATTTAAATTGTACATCCTAGCATTAAGGGCCTGCGGCAAGGTCTTAACCGGTGTCAGATCCCTACTACCAAAATCTCGCCCTCGCGGTGTGAGTGGCGCATGCGCAGAGGACTCTACCCTCATTGCCAACTGTAACTTCCCTTGTCGTGGTGGGGGCCCCCTTTCCACTCGACGCCATCTTAAAGGTCGTCCGAGTTCCCGTGTGAGGTATCTGTAGGAAGGACAGCGTGGACCCCCCCCATCCCCACACTCTCTATCCGCCGTCGCGGATATCCGGCCCCCGGGAAATTAGTAGGAGGGGCATCTAGCTGCCTCCCCCCTGGGAGGGGCCTATGGCCGTCTCCCCCTAGGCGACCCATCCTTAGTGGGTGCCGCCTCCCCCCGGGAGCTCCCATCCATTCTGGGTGGCGCCCCCCTCTTGGGACCTTGAAATTACTGCTCACCGATCATGACCTTACCGCCACAGGCCGGATAGTTGACCGACTATCCGGCCCCCCCTACTCCTCCTAAAGGTCATGCTTCCTCAAACCCCTTAGCCATGCTATGAAGTCTCCTATGAGTAAGTCATTCCCCTCCCTGGACAGATGAACCCCATCATTCAGATACATGTGATCACCCCGAATACACCCGTGAGGAATGCTATGCAACTGCGAAGAGCGAAACAATTTACCAATTTTATTGTTAACCCTTTTCACTGAATGGTTCAGTGCTGACACCGAAAGGCCCCCCCGCCATACCTTCCTTGGAATCATGTGGGACCAGGCAATCGTGCACCCCGGGACTCTTTTAGCCAACCAGCTAACAGCCGACAAAATGTGTTCCAATAACACTCGTCTACCCAGTGTCACCAAGTCATTGCCCCCCAGGTGTACTATGACTACAGATGGCGGTGACCTTTGCCGCCCTAAAAGACCCTCAAAAAACGATTCGAATTGGTCAAAACAGAGCCCGCCCTTCCCATGGAAGGTCACTCTGTACCCGTATTCCCCAGCTGCGTGAGTCGCGTCACCTGCCTTGAATACGTCCCCTGCGCGCCTCACATATGAGTGGCCCACGACCCATACCACTCTCTCTCCAGTCGGTGATCCTTGACCGCTGGTCTCCTGGTGCTGGGTCGACTGCAAATTCCGCCCCGCATGACAGGCTCGCGAAACTGTAATTCAAACAAAAGACAAGAAGCGTGAGTGCATGTCAATTGATCTTTACAACATGTGCAATCGCACATACCTTTTGAAGCAATTCGAGGACCAACATCCCAACTGTTTTACTTCCTCCACACTCTGACCCCTGGCTGTAGCCTCAGTAGCAGCCCCTATCCTAAAGGAGTGGGTCCCAAAATCGCACGGGTCCATGCCCGCGACAGCGATTGACAGTGCTAGCACCCTCTGAAACTGAAATCTCGTCAGTGGGGTGCCATCCTTGTGCCTCAGCAAACTCCCCCCCATGTAGCCGTCCTTAGTGCCAAGTATTCCTCTATACACTTTATCGGGCATGTGGGGGACCCTCGCGCGCGCTGCACGATAACACTATTTCCCATAGCTCCCTGGTCAGTCTTGGACCTGGCTATCGAGATCACCATCGAATCACCCCTAATTTGGACGTGATCCCTGCACAAGCCTCCCTCAATATCTTTCTTGTTCCTTGCGACAAGTTCGCTCACCCGCATAGCCCCATGGAATGCCAATGCGAAAGCTGCCCGGAACAGAACTGCTTCGAAATGGGAGGAGCACGTCTCATCCAGTTTTGCTACAAGTAGAGACAACCTGTCTAAGCCAATCGGGCGCCTCGCATCTTGCTTGCGACCCTCGAGGCGTTGCCAGCCGTGGAGGGCCTTCTTAACCAAAAAGGAACCCGTTGGGTCTTTTATGCCATGCACCTGCGCCATGAATGAAATGGCCACCCTATGCCTACTGGCCGTTGCCGCTGATCGGCCTTCTCTGTGCAGCGCTACCAGGAACCCCAGGAAGGATTCCACCTGACCCCAGCTCTGTCTCCCTGTTGGACCCAAAAATGTGCAGTAGGAACGAAACGCTCCTTTGTATGCCTTCCTTGTCCTGGGGGCTAAGCTGGCTGCCACGAGGTCTTGTAATCCGGGGCACCGATTAGCCATAGTGCTTCGGGGAACGGTGCCGCCACTATGTCCGCTGTGGGTAGATAGCCCCCGAATGCCTGCATATGTGAACGAGAGAGTGCATCAGCTGCATGATTCAGTACGCCTGGCACATGTTTTGCCCTGAACTGTACATTCAATCTCATGCAAAGTAGTACAATTTCTTTCAACAATCTCAAGATCCACTTGCAGAGGGCTGCCTGCTGGTTAATGCACTCGACCACAGTCATATTATCAGACCAAAACACCACTGAGCGGTCCCTGAAGTCCTCTGGCCATGCCATCAGAGCAACCCAAATGGGGAATAGCTCCAAGAACCCAATGTTACCTGTCAGACCGCTGGAGTGCCACCACGTCGGCCATACTTGCGCCGACCATCGGTTACCAAAGATGGCGCCAAATCCCACGCTCCCAGCTGAGTCAGTCCACAGACCAAGTTTGTCTGAAGACGCTGGTGGCTTGTTCCACACAACTCGACCGTTGAAGTCTGCCAGAAGTGCCAACCAAATGCGCATATCCTGGCGAACCTCTGCCGACAGTCTCGTACGGTGGTGTCCCTCCTTGAGACCCACCATAGCTTGTGCAATAGAGCGTGAGAAGGGGCGGGCCATTGGTACCACCCTCAGGGCAAAGTTAAGCTGACCCACTGTTTGCTGTAACTGGTGCAGGGTCACCTTCTCCTTGCCCAGGCATTGAGTCAAGGAAGCCCGAAACTTGGCCACTTTTTCGATCAGTAAACGGAAACACTCCTCCACAGAATCGAGCTCAATTCCCAGAAACTCCAGTGAAGTAGATGGTCCGACCGTCTTACCTGGCGCCAATGGGACTCCAAACTCACGCATGAGAATGCAGAAGTCCTGCAGCGCCTGCGCACATTTCGTATCGCCGGCTGCTCCCAAGAACAGGAAGTCATCCAGATAGTGCATCACATGCCTATGCCCTGTGGCCTCGGTGAATGCCCACTCCAAAAAACAGCTGAACATTTCAAAATAGGCACAAGAAATAGAGCAACCCATAGGCATGCATTTATCCATGTAATAACTCCCTTGAAAAGCAAAGCCTAGCAATCGCTGATCTCGTGGGTGTACCGGGAACAACCGGAATGCCGATTCGATGTCTGATTTCGCCATCAGCGCTCCGGGGCCCAGGTGATTTAACATGGCCACGGCATCATCGAACGATGCGTACCGCACTGAACAAATATCCGGGTCGATGGCTTCGTTCACCGAAGAACCTTTTGGGGCAGACAAGTTGTGAATGAGTCTAAACTCCCCCGGGTCTTTCTTTGGGACTACCCCCAACGGAGAACACACGAAATCCGCCACTGGCGGGCGATGAAAAGGGCCCGCCACCCGTCCCAAGCTGACTTCTTTGGAAATCTTTCTTGCCACTACGCTTGGGTTGTGTTGGACAGATAACTGATTTTTACAAAAGGAGTCCCCCCGAAAATCCCCCGCCGGGATGTTGAAGCCATATAGGAATCCTTTCCTCAACACCCCGGCGGATATATTATCCGGGTATTTGTTCAACCAAGGAGTCATAGCCATGATATCGACAGGTGTAGGCAATCGGTTACCAAGCATCACCTCACTCTTGCTTAGACCCCCCTTTTCCTCCCGTTCCGCTGTTCTTAGATCTACAGCTACTTTCTGGGTGTGAGGAGTTCCCACAGCCCGCACACGCATGCCGGAACCTACACGCACCCTGGGGTCTGTTACAGTTGCCTCGATTGAAGCCCCAACAAACCCCCCGCTTGCCGCCATTCCCACCGGTCTTAGGCTGATAATCCCCTCCGGCGCCCGCTCGAAAGGGCACCGCGGGTTTTTGGCGGACTGACCCTGACCCGCTCCCGCCCGGCGAGGACGTACCTGCCGCCCTAGGCAAGAGCTGCTTGTGCCATGACACCGAGTCGAGGCAGTCCCAGGTCAAAGTCGCATCAAACTCTTTCGCTTTTCGGAATTTCATATCATATCCTTTCCACTCATCCCCCTCATACATGCTATAGAAATCCATAATCCTATTCTGATAACAGGTCAGCTCAGTCATGATTTCTGGTTTGCGTTCCCCCATGACTGCCGTAAATATCAAAAAGGCCTTGACCCAATTTGTTACAGTCTCATCGACCCTAAATTCTGCAATCTGAGCCCGCCATACACTGGGGTGCCATAAATCCTTCTGGGATTTTGCATATTCCATCTCACGATGGTCAGTCAACAAGGAAAACATGTTCACATACTTTTCTCCCCATATCAGTTCCTTCGTGGCCACAGGGATGTGCTGGGCAATCTTTTCCCGCCTTGAAGGTAATGAACCCTCCCCTACCATTGGCAATGTGTGCTTACCAGGTTCAGCCGTCGTGTCTGCCGCCTTTTCCCGGCTAACTGCAGGTGACTCCCGGCGCCACCTGTGAGGAAACAAGAGGAACATTCGCCGTCGCGGCCTCTCTCGACTGCCGTAACTGCTCAATTATTAGCCTAGCTTCCTCGGCCGGGTCTCCCGCAGCCACTGCCCCCCCCCCCGTTTTCTTTTTGAGCCAGGGCAACAATGCCGCTAACTGGATGGCTAGTTCTGGAGGCATCTCCTCGTCATTAACAGGGGTAACTACAACTGGGATCGGTAAACCTACATCTGGGTTTGGCACCGGGCTGACCACTGGCGTAATGGGGGCGACTGGGGGTACCACAGGAACCGGAACTTCCCCAGGAACCGCCCTCCTCTTCATACGCTTCCCCCTACCCTCAGGGACTACTCCCGGCGAGGCCAGGCCTATTACCTTTGTAGGGCGGCCTGAGTTTTTCTGGGCCGCTAACTGTCTCTTAACTTCGGCCAAACCCCGGCCGATTGAGTCGACTTTTCCGAGCTTTCAGTCCATGCTTGCCATTCGGTTCGACAAATGGCGCAATACCTTCTCCATCTCGGAGCCCTTTCCTGCTTTCTTGCCGGCCATGGCTTTGAGTACTCTCGCTCTAGTTGATCAACGAGGTCCTGATCCTACGTACTCCAAATAACTGAAAGATAAAACAACGAGATTACAAGTTCTCAAAATTGCCGCTTGTTCCGTTGAGGGATCACGAGCAACGAGTGGGTGCAGCCTTCAGAGCACAGGAACAAGAGGACGCTTCTTCGGATTCCCGCTCTATTTATCCTTCCGCGGGAGGGTGTGTACCCTCCTCCGGTACGCCTACTGGGCGTGGTCTTCCGTGTGGGTGTCTAGGACAACCCCTCTTGGGCGGGAAAAGGCGCGCCCCGGCTACGCCACTTCGGGCATACCAGCCGAGCCACGCCCCCCGCCCAAAATGGTTTCCCGGGGGGATCGGGGCACCCAACCATACGTTCAGGGGGACCGAGTGGTCGCCCCTTTCCAATCTAGTCGTGCAGGACGTCCTCAAAAAAGATGTAGTAGTTGTGTGATCACCTGTCACAGTACTCATTTTAGTCATTCTTGTAAGACCCAGAAGCAGATGAGGAACATTCAGCTTGTTAATAGAGTCCTTATAAAAGCAATTGAGAAGCATGACTCAACGGCAAACTAACAGAACCTTTGGTTCAACCATAGGCTTGCAGTGAGCAATCAATTGCATCTAAGTCAGCAACCGATGCCGCCACACCATTTCCTGAAAAAATACAAGATTCCACTGAAGCTTAACCCTGCATTGTTATGCTCAGCTGTGAGTGAGGAAGCAAAGGACTTCACTGTGCATTTTATGTATGTTCTTTCCAAGGGAAGAAAGGCAAGCAAAGCTAGGCAGATGTACTGTGCACTGGTAACACGTAACTTGCATCAATGAATGCCTAAAGATGATTCATGTGATGGATGTGACAGGCGTAGCTTAGATACACTTGTCATTTCATGCTTCAGGATGAGTGCTTGGTGTTACTTGATTAACATTTGGGTAATTTCCTTGCCGGCATCTCTTGACTGTTCTGAAACGTCTCCGTTTACCTAGAGTAGACTAAGAATAAAAGTATTTTTATTTTCTCGTTCAACAGGTCTGTCTTATTGGAAGAAACAAGAGGACTCAAGGAGGTTGTAAACGTAAAATATTTAATTAGCAAATAGAGCCTAATATACGTTTGGTTAGCATAACTAGGCCACATTAACAAGAGTGATTGTCACATTGAAGTAAAATGCATGGTTATTTTGATGTTCCCAAGCTAAACACAGTCAGGTGTCTTATTGTTTTCAGAAAAGCATTAATATTCGAATGCAAAACATAGTCTCTCTCCATATGTACACATGTAACTTATCTCTTGCTTCTGCAGGAAGGGACGTGCTGATGTTGCAACATTGCAAGGCTATTAGCTAAACCTCCATGGTTATGAATATGCAGAAGTCGTTCTTGGTTTTCTTGTATTTTTGCATTAATAAAAAATGATTTTTTCGTGCAATAAACAAGTATTTAACAGCCAATGAACATAAGGTACAAAATGTACAAGTACATATTGTTATGAATATAACAATGTGATTGGTATGCTGCACTAGTAGCATTTTTAGTGCTGCCTATTTAAGTAAATTCATGCTATGAATTTGTGTGTTTTCTTAGTTTAAAATAATATAAAAGACGTGCTATTTCAGGAACAGACGGTACATTTTCTAATGCCAGATTTTTCCTATGGTCCTTTCTGTATTTAGGCCTATTTACTAATACTTTGATTATTTACCAGATGTTCTCTGGCTACTTAATTTCTAAAAGGTACGTGACATTTTACACATTGTTATTATTTTGGTTTTGTGCTAATTCCTTTGACTCTGATGACCGTTTCTTTCTGTAATTATACTATGCTTTGAACAAGTTTACAAATACTGAGAACTGAAAAGCCTGTCGTGCAGGCGGGGTTAATGGTCTTGACTGAGCTTTAAAGTTCAGGATTTTCCCTTTTCTACCGCAGCCCTCATCCTCCTGGACTCCTTGGCCGCCTTCGACACCATCTGCTACCACACCCTGCTCACACACCTCCACAACGGGGGGATACGCGACATACCCCTGGACTGGATCACCTCCTTCCTCACCGACAGAACCCAGAGAGGCTACCTCCCTCCATTCCGATCCGAAGCCACCAAGATCACCTGCGGTGTACCCCCAAGGATCATTCCTCAGCCCGACCCTCTTTAACGTCAACATGACATCGCTCGCCAACATCGTCTCATCCGCCGAAGACACTCAGCTGATCCTCTACCTCACCAAAGACCCCGCCACAGCCAAAACCAACTTTCACACAGGGATGAAGGCCGTCGCCGAATGAATGAAGAGCAGTCGCCTGAAACTGAACTCGGGCAAGATGGAGGTCCTCATCCTCGGCTCCACCCCTTCCACCTGGGATGACTCCTGGTGGCCAGCCTCACTAAGAAGTGTGCCGACACCCACCGACCATGCACGCAACCTGGGGTTCATCCTGGACTCTTCTCTGTCAATGACCCAACAAGTTAACGCCATCTCCTCCTCCTGCTTCAACACCCTTCGTATGTTTCTCAAGATCTACAGATGGATCCCCACCGAAACCAGAAGGACGGTTACCCAGGGCCTCGTCACCAGCAGGCTGGACTACAGGAAGGCCCTCTACGCAGAAACCGTGACCAAACTCCAGAAGAGACTCCAATGCATACAAAACGCCTCAGCCCGCCTCATCCTCGACATCCCCAGCCACAGCCACATCACTGTCCACCTGAAGGACCCGCACTGGCTTCCCGTCAACAAGATGATCACCTTTATGCTCCTCACCCAGGCTCACAAAGCACTCCACGATGCCGGACCAGCATACCTCAACAAGCGACTCACCTTCTAAGCCCCAAACGCCAGCTCCGCTCCGCAGACCTCACCTTCGCCACCGTTCCACGCATCCACCGAACAACCACCGATGGCAGATCCTTCTCCCACCAAGCTGCCAAGACATGGAACACCCTCCCCATTCACCTAGGACAGACCCAGGACATGCTGACCTTCAGGAGACTCCTCAAGACCTGGCTGTTTGATCAGTAGCTGCTCCCCCCCAACACCTTGAGACCCTCACGGGTGAGTAGCGCACTCTACAAATGTTTGATTGATTAATTGATGGATCAACTCTCCATTCTTAAAACATCAATAGTTTCTGGAGTAGAAACACAGACAATTGTTAATTGGTGTTAATTCATGCTAATTAGCAGGCTAACTAGTGGCTATATACCCTCAAGTTGGAGAATCCTGCATGCAGTGAAGTGGTGGTTCAGACATAAGGAGCCTAACAAAGGCGATCTGACGGTGCAGTTCAGAAGTTTGGACTGGTGAGTATTCATAGGGAAGTATGTCTTGCACTGTGTGATTTGCGATGGGTGTTTGTATGTGTTTTGGTGATTGGTTCCTAATTGTGGGTTGAGTGTTGTGTCATATGCAGTATGTGGCCTATTATGGTCTGTTGAGGAAGGTGAAGGTGTATTATGAAATATTTTTGACGATTTATTGGTCATGAGTGTAAAATCCAATCAAATTAGGAGCAGGAGTTGGTAAAGGTGGGGAAATAAGTTAAGTTTATTCAGAGAGTAGAATATCTCATCCATCAAGTCTCAGCAGTCAGGTACAACTGACCTCCAGACCTGCCCAGTATTCTATCTTCATGGAGATACTCATAAGACAACAAGGGAACTTGAGGCATAGCTTAAAGAGAAGCTACAAATATGTACATAATAAGTAATACAATTATTAGCACATTGTTACACACCTTCCCCCTATATAACAAAAAAAACATAAAGAACCAAAGCACATATTAGGATAATCATTTCATAACATAATCTTTGAACTTTGTAGGAGTTGTAATACTCCTTCCAGGTTTAACTTTCAAAGTAAAACCAGAAGCAGTAATTGTATCAGGTATGACAGGTTCTTTATCCATCAGAGAGTTCTTTATGACCACAACTCTATTGAGATTCCAAATCCTTGAGTCTTCCGTCTTAATAACATTAGTAAGGACTTTGACAACTCTATGGACCTTTCTAAACAACTCAGAAGATTTGCGTCTAACACGTGCTCTAATCATGACTAAATCTCCTACACTTACTTGAGTCTTCTTAACCGCTTTTTCTATTATCAAACCTCAACTTACGTTCCTTAATTTTGTTTGACTCTGTAGTTTTCCATGTGTCTTGCAAAAATGTATCATCTCCCTTTTTAGACAATAAATCATTAACCCAGAATGGTGCAATGAGGGTGTTGGGCTGTCTACTTTTGAGTAAACCGAAAGGCGTACAACCTGTTGTAGCATGAGGAGTAATCCTATACATTTCTACAATTTGATCAACTGCTTCTTTCCAATCCACATTATTCTGTTTGGATAATGAAATGGATTCCTTAAGCACACGAACAAAGCGTTCCACCATTCCATTACTTTCTGGGTGACATAACGAACAACGCTTATGTTTACTAGAACATTTATCCAAAACATTCTTTCATTTCCCTAGACACAAATTGTACCCCGTTATCAGTTAGCAAATAACCAGGAAGTCCCTCTCTTGTGAACACATCTTTCAAAAACTTTATGACATGTTAGGTATCTATATATTTGGTAACCCTGATTTCTGGCCACATTGAGAATAGGTCTATCAGAACAAGAATGTTTAACTCACCTTCCTTACAATTCACAGGACCTAAAATATCGAGAGCCAACTCCTCCCAAGGCCTTTTCGGTCTTTCCCTCATGACCATGGGTTGTACTCTTGGTTTTAAGCATTTTTCACTCAATGTGCAAGGAATGCACTCTCTCACTTGTCTCTCTATCTCCATATCCATTCCAGCCCACCAATAATACGTTCCTTGGTTTATGTTATTCCATGATGACCCTGATGAGCCAACTCAATAAGTTATTTTCAAAAACACCTTGGTGGAATTAGCCTGGTACCTCTAAAGATCAAACCATCAGACTTTTAGTTCTTATGTCTAACAGTCCAATACTTCTCAGAAACACCTTGTTTCTTTTTATGCAAACCATTCTTGATAAGAGAAGATAACTCTATGAGTTCATCATCACTTTCACACTCTTCACACCATTTACTTTCTTTGATCCCATCATTCTCTATGCCACAAACCCATTCTAACTCTGCTAGTTCCTTCTGGGCAGTACAATCATCATTGGGTGTAACCAACCTGGATAATGCATCTGCTGTACAATTGTGTGCACCAGGAAAGTGTTCAGCACTGAAATCATACCCTTGAAGATCAACCACTTGAGATTCTGCTAGATTTGCATCAATATCTTTTCTATTAAAGACTTCAAATAAAGTTTTATGGTCCGTACGAACAATACATTTTGTACTCCACAAGAGATTCTTAAATTTTTTTGTGGCCCAGTGTACAGCTAATGTCTCTCTTTCAATTACAGAAAAGCAGAATTCTGCTCCCCTGAGGCTCCTTGAAAGGAAAAGTATGACTTTGATTTCACCCTTACACTCTTGTTGTAAAACTGCTCCCAACCCTTTCATACTTGCATCCGTTATAAGAAAGGTTTTTCCTTCAGGATCAGAACTTCTCAGCTTAGGCGTATCCTTCAGCAATTTCTTACTTTTGACAAACTCTCTCTCACACTGTTCACTCCAAACAAAATCAACACCTTTGCAAAGAAGGGTTCGCATGTTAATGCACCTTTCCGCAAACCCTTTGACAAACTTGCTGTAATATTCAGCCATTCCCAAAAATGTCATGAGATCCTCTTTATTGTTGGGTGAGGCTGAACTTTCAATTGACTCAATTAAATCACGTTTAGGTTCAACTCCTTTTCCTGAGATGGAATGACCAAGATAATCAATCGAAGATCTTTTAAACTTGCACTTATCAATCCTGACAGTGAGATTATGAAGGTGAAATTTTCCTAACACTTCTCTAAGCCTCAGATCATGTTCTTTATCATCCTTCCCAAAGATTAAAACATCATGTTGGTATATCTTCGCACCTTTGTGATATTTTACCTTCTCTAGAGCCCTCTGAAAGACAGAGGCTACCGAAACCAACCTGAAAGGTAGACGTTTGAATCTAAATGTTCCAAAAGGTGTAATGAAGGAAGCATATGCCCAGATGCATCAATGAAAATTGCATTCGCAAACGGTGCGAATCGCTAAATTCGGCCGTTTGCGAATGCAATTCATGTGTTTGGAATGCATCATTTATTTTCCGTTTTTCGTAAATTTTGGAATCGCTATATTTTTTGCGATTCTCTAAAAAAATTGCAAAAATAGCGATTCCTTCAAAAATTGCGAAAAAATGCAATGCATCAAAATTAGCAATTAGCGATTAAGTTGAAATTCGCTATTTGGAATTCCTGAAATAAGAAGAAGTTGAACCTGGTGCTAATTTCAGTAAGTGGTATAACTGGATCTGTCAATCACTTGTACAGCATATAAGGACCTCTCAGACCTTGACCCAGTCTTTCAAGATGGCTGCACTTTACTTTTTGGCACGCAGGCAGAGGCTGAGAGCAGCTGCAGGTTGGAGGAGAAGGCTCATAGAGGAGAGAATCTTCAGAGTGCGCATAACCTTATTGGGGCAGACTGAGGCTGAGATATATAAGAAATATAGGCTGAATGCCAATTTAATATTAGATTTAATCCAGGAATTGGACCCAATCCTGCAGAGGCAAACATGCAGGACACAAGCCATACCTACCCATGTGCAGGTATTGTGTTCATTGCACCTCCTTGCATCTGGGTCATTTCAGGGTGTAGTGGCCATTGCTGGTGGTGTGTCCCAGAGTTCTCTTTCTAGATTTTTTAATGCCTTTTTAAATGCCATGTTACATAGAATAAGGTTTCATATCAAATTTCCAAGCACACAGCAGGATTTAATGAAGACAAAACTGGATTTCTACAACATGGCACAATTTCCTCATGTAATTGGCTGTGTAGATGGAACACATGTCCCCATCTGTCCTCCCTCAGAAAACGAATATATTTATCGCAATAGGAAATGCTTCCATTCTCTAAATATTCAAGCTGTCTGTAATGCTAAAACCATAATTACAGACCTAGTTGCTACTTACCCAGGAAGTGCCCATGACTCCTTCATATTTAAACATAGTGCCATTCATGCTAGACTGCTGGCTGGTGAATTTGGAGATGATACCTACTAGGTAATTGTTTCATTCCACTCAACAAACTTATAAGTGCACTGCACACATGTACGCTTACATTACAGTTACATTTCTTTTCATTGCAGGAGATAGTGGCTATGCAGTGAGGTCTTACATCCTAACTCCATACCTAAATCCAAGTACAAGGAAAGAGCAGCACTACAACCAGGCGCACATATCAACAAGGAATGTCATAGAGCAGACCTTTGGAGTGATGAAATCACGCTTCAGAATTCTTCATAAAACTGGAGGAGCATTGCAGTACCAACCAGACATTTGTTGTAAAATTGTAGCAGCATGTGCAATGCTACATAATCTAGCAACTGAAAGAGGACTTGAACTTGATGAGGACGATGTGTTACCTCCAAATATAATTCAGCCTCCACAACCACAACCAAGAGCACATGGACCAGAGGCAGCAGAGGGCAGAAGGAGAAGAGCAGACATCACACAGCATTACTTCTAAATGAGGTAAGAAATACTCTGAAAAAGTAATTTGATTGCAAGCAATGTGAATTTTAATTGAAAATGAGAAGAAATAGCTACTTTTAAGGAAATAATACAGTATCAGCAACTTAAATGAGGCCTTTTAAATCAGGCATGTACAAATGAAAAGCAGTGAATTACTGTCAAATCATAAACATCAACACCCTGCAAGATGGATTGAAATGTCATTTTTTGTGCCCACGCACTCCTAATGCCTTCCCAGGACTTTTTCCAGTGTGCATGTTGGCATTTGTGGCATCATTCTGCTTCCTACTACTTCTTCGTGTGCCAGTCAAGCAATGTTCAGATGTGCCACTTTCTGCACTGTTGTTAAACTGCTCCTCCATTGGCATTAGCTTTTCAGGGGATGCCTTGGGCTGTGATTTATCAGATGGCTCTAAGGTAGCCCCCACACCTTTTTGAATGTGTTTAAAAGTTTTCATCAGGAGTACCTGTGTTGACAGGGTTTGCTTGCAGAGGGCACGGGTACAATTTGTAAGGGAAGTCATCTCCCTGTTATGGGCCTGCATGTTGTCCAGAAATTTAACCTGCCTTTTAGCACTGATCTTTTGATGTTTCTGCATCAAAGTGCACATTGTCTCCAAAGAGTTTGCAATACGGTCAAGCTTCATTGAAGTGAATCATGGCCAGTTTTCATAACATTTATCATTGTATTCATACTGCTTGCCAAAGTACCCATTTGTTTGCTGATGTGCCCCATTTTGCCTTTTATAATCCTAATGTCTTTCCCTTGCAGACGCTGGACCTTTAAAATTTTGTCCTCTACATGATTGCCAGTGAAGGTACAATCTCCATCCTGACCACTTTCACGCACAGCACTTCGACGCATACTAAACTGCTGCAGTCTCCTTCGCCTGCTCATCGGTGTATTAGTGACTGCTGGTGTACTTTGAGGCTGGTTTGGTGTTACATTGACATTCTGCTCTGTTTCTGAATCTGTCTGGAGCAGTTGTCGCACCCTCTGTCTTTCACTTGGCTGTGAATTGGCAGTAGAAGTACTGGGACCATTTTCCATTTCATTTTGAGTTGCATCTTGGGTGTGCAAATCCCTTAAGTCCTGCTCAATTAAATCTTGAAGTTGCTCTATGATTTAAAAGAAATAAAACATTACTTATGGTTTGCACTACCCTTGCAATAAAAGTTTAAAAACTGTTTTCACTTGAAGAAATGTCGTCTTATTTTTACTATGTGCTTCATACATAAATTTTGGTATACCACAAATGTTATCCTTTGTGTACTATGTCTAAAGAACTACAACTACCACAATGCACTGCTTTGAGTTCATTAACATTACTAGGAGGATGAATGTGACTCTGTCACATTTGTTCTCAAAGTAATTCAAACATGTTGAAAACACATCAGCACTTTCAAAGTAATGGTCTCCATTCACACTTTTTGTACCACATACAATTCACTTACCTTCAGTGGGAGTTGGGATCTCTGATGTATCAATGTTTGTAACTCCAACTACAGCCTCAGGTAAAAGTGTGGCTTCCACCATTTCTTCCAGGGGAGTGCTGGGTGTATCCCTGGGTGTTCCACCTCCAGTAAGCTTAGAAGATTTCAATCTCTTTGCAAGCTTCTCTTTTGCAGGCTGCGCAGGTCATACCACCTTTTCTGGAGATTAGTAATATCGCGATGTGCCACTCCAACTGCATTTACTTTTGATTGTATGGCAATCCATAGGTTCCTTTTCACAGCCTCAGGGACCTTAAGAGACAGCTTACCAAAAAGCTGCTCCTGTCTTGCAGTCACCTCCTCAATGAGGATTTCCAATTCTTTATCTGAAAACTTAATTTTTCTTTTTCTAAATGGACCCTCTTCAACTGCATTCTCATTTTCCATTTTCAAACACAGGAGAAAGCCACAGACTGCAGCAGCAACCTCCAGGCAAGGCTCACTCAGCAAACTGCCAGACCACACCTTCAAACTAGGGAGCAGCTGTGCCTGATTGCTGTACTGGCTTTCAGGCGGTTGAGTCAATGAGATGCATCATGTGTGTGAAATCGCAATTTGCGAAATCGCAAAATGCGATTTCGCAATTAAGGAATCGCAAATTTGATGCGATTCGGTGAAAATTGCGATTTTTACCGAATCGCAAAAAAAATGCGAAAAAAATGATGCATAGCGATTTGCGATTCTTTATTTGCGATTCCTTATTTTTCGCAAATAAGGAATCGCAAATTAAAACGTTGATGCATCTGGGCAATAACCTTTTAACTCTTCATCAAGTTTAATTTGATGATACGCCAATTTTCGATCAACTGTGGAGACACATTAGCTCCTTCAAGTAACATTAGCCTCTCTGAAATCTTGGGGAGAGGATATTTATCTACAATAACTTGTTTATTTAATTCACTAAGGTCAATACAGAGGTGGAGGGACCCATCAGATTTTCATGCGGCCACTACCGGAGCCAACCACTGAGTCCCCCCTACCTCCTCAATGATTCCTTCTAACTTGAGCCTTTCTAATTGTTGCTTCATTTCTTCTCTTACTGAAAGAGGAACACCTCACACTTTACTTGCATATGGGACTGCACGAGAAACCAACTTGATCTTATGTGTATAATCCTTTAAACATAGTAAATCATCTCTAAATACTTTAGGAAATTATTTTTTCAATTCTAGTAGAAAATTATCACTGCAAACCTGAGAATCGACCTCATTGATAACAAAGTTCTTTTTTAATAGAATAGGTGGATCGCTATTAGGAACCAGCATGACTCCCAAATCTCCTTGGTGTACCTAGCTCAAGATACTGTCCCCGTTATGAGAAATATAAACTTTCCCAGAGACATATCTCCCTTTGTACTCAATCAACCGGACAACATACCCCATAAGCTTAATTGGTTCTCCACCATAAGTGTAAGGATTGATATCAGCCTTCCATAATTTTACTTTGTCTTTCAAGTTGACTAAGTAAAATTCCTTAGATATAATAGTAATCTTAGCTCCTGAGTCAAACAGAACACAGGTTCCACAATGTTCTACAAAGATCTCATCAATAGGTCCTTTCTTCTTATCACTCAAAATTTGGGAGACGATTTGCCCACAGTCTGACGCACTTTCATTTTCATCACTTTTGCATACCATATTAACTTTAGTTTTGACTCTCTTCGTCTTGCAGGAAGACCTATAGTGTCCAATTTTCTTACAAATACCACATTTTGCTTTTAAAGCAGGACATTTTTTATCATTAGCAAAATGGTTTGGGTTTCCACATCTATAACATTTAAAGTGTGACTCAGAACTTTTGACTCCCCCTTTTTCTACACCAATTTTAAAGTCTTTCTTTTCACTTTTCTCTTTCACACCCATTCTCCCTTTTGAATGTAACTGTACCTCTTGTACACTCTCATTTTTGCTTTCTTGTTTGGAAATTACTTTCACACATTTAAGTGAGTGTTCAATTTGTTTTGCGATGGTTATAACCTCATCAAGTGAAGGTTCGTCTTTCTGCCAAATGTCTTCTCTCTCTTTCTGTACGTTGCAACCCAACATAAATTGGTCTCTTATTCTCTCCTTTAAGAGAGATCCAAATTTACAAGAAGACCCCAACTTTCTGAGTGCAGTAATGTAATTTTCTACTGACTCTCCTTCATTTTGATTGTGCAGCCCAAAATGACAAATAGTAGCTATCTAATTTTAAAATACAAATGTCATACTCATTCAACGTGAAGACATCTATGTCAGGTAAATGGTCAAAGACCTCTTGACCTTTCGACCCCAAACAATGTAATAGGAGTGCAATTCTTCTTTCAGCACTCAAATTTGTCCCACACACCTTAGCATACCTCTCTAATACCTTTTTCCATTTCTGCCATCTGATAGGTGGATCCCCAGGGTTAGACAGGAAGAACGGTGGGGTAGCTACATTCTGCATGATGAATGCACAAAGACTGTGATAAAATTCAAGCTCAAAGAATAATAGGTAAGTTATAGGTTCACAGTATATATGCTAAATGTGTAATATATGCTATTTAGCAGTAAAATTATGAGTGATAAATCTGATGAAAATTAAACCTAGCTTACGGCTTTAAAGACATACATATTCCTGGAACTACGCACTTCTGGCATTGACTTTGTGAGCAACAAACATACAGTTTAGTTATTATCGCTAAAAGGAGACTAAAACATAAATAAATTAAAGATTAATGATAATATATAAGTATTGGATGACTAGATACTCTGTCCAAATGCCCGAGTATCTTGCGGGTTATCACTATCCACTCTCCGGAAGCTTGTTGCTATTAAGTGCCTAAATCGAGACTGGATCAGCAAAAGTACCTTTAATTAAATATAATTTTTTTTTTAAAGAAAATCAATTTTATATGTAATTATTAACAGGTTAATTGAAAGTCGGTTAGACGACTCGGAAGATCCTTGCGAAGGTCTGATGATAAATCAAACATGGCCGTCACGTAACGTGAAGCGTCTTGTCACGTAGTGACGTCACAAGATTACGGTCGCTTGTAAGGCTAAAATCCAAGTTTCCCAAACGCTCAGAGTGAGAAGGTCAGTGCTGTGGTGGCATTCACTTGCGATGAGGTTCCAAGATAACGTGACACACTACAACAGAATGGAGGAGACTCGCGTGAGTTTATTTTTGAAAAAATAGCGAGGCAGCTTTCAGCAGCTTTCAAAAATAAGCTGAGTGTTTGATAATGGAAGTGGCAATAAAAACAATGTAATGTCACTTAAAATTAATCAAATTGCAAAATTCCTTTTGTTTATTTTAAGCAGAGAATATCATAAAAACAAACAATTAATTTCCTCCGATGTTAAAAAGGTAATATGAGTAACTTCAAGTCTCTCATCGAACCGGTTGCCTTATTTCTTCCAACAAACTTGTGATGTTACAATTAAAGTAATAAGCCAAAATTATTCAACAGGCTTCCAGGCTCAAACTGTCATCTCAAAGTGAACGTGTACAGACTTCCACTTACTGGTCCATGTAGAGAAACCGATTACCCCTCACTTTACGAGCAAATTATTATAAGATTAAAGCTCCCAACAAAATGTACAGGTTAACATATAGCCCACATTGAAATATCCCAGCCCTACTATATAAAAAATTGTGTGCTTGACAAGAGATGTGGCGAAAGCTTAGGGTTTCTTTAAAGTCTTTTAAAAATAGTTTGAGAAAGAAATAGTAACACTCACAGATATAGATTAATCTCAAGGCGCAGATTCTGAGCAGACTGAAAATTTTAATTTGCAGTATGGTCTTGATGTTGAGATCTTTCAAAACAAAATTTTAAATTTCCTCACTTGAAAGTTCTTTAGATAAACTTGTCTGTGCATATGGTGTATCCCTTCCTCGTTACCAGTGTAAAATCTAATCAAATTAGGCGCAGGAGTTGGTAAAGGTGAGGAAACAAGTAAAGTTTATTCAGAGAGTAGAAGATCTCATCCATCAGGTCTCAGCAGTCAGGTACAACTGATCTCCAGACCTGCCCAGTATTCTATCTCCATGGAGATACTCATAAGACAACAAGTAAGCTTGAGGTATAGCTTAAAGAGAAGCTACAAATATGTACATAATAAGTAATAAAATGATTATCACATTGTTACAGTGACACTATAATGTTATGTGAATATAAAGGTGTCTCTGGAAGTTAAAATGCATGGCACCAGGTTCCGATACAAGATGAACTTTTTGAATTTCTTAATAGTCTAGTTGAGAGTGAGCACTAATGAAGAGTGGAATGGTGGTGGATTGCTCTTTGCACAATGATAAGCTATACTGATTCCAGGTTAGGTCATTGCTGTCCAAAACGTAGCTCATTGTGCATGTGGTTAGGTAGTACCTTGAAACACTACTTCCCTCTTGTGTTGAGTTTCATTTCTGTCACTTTTCCCAGTACATAGACTTTGGGCCTGATTATGAGTTTGATGGTCAATTGGACATCCGCAACTGCCGGGGATCATGGATCCAATGGCACTCAAAGGCCCTAATAAGCTTGTGGTGCTGCTGTGACACCTCTAAGCATATTAAGAGTTTCCTCACCACCATAGTTTTCATGGTGGTGAGGCCGTCATGAAAAATGCAGCAGTGAGGAAACAAAGGGAGCCCTATAAGGCCCCCTGTGGCCTCAGGGCCATGGGGTGCCCCCCTGTATGCTGTATGCAGTTACCCCCTTTCCTACACAGCGTGGACTTTGCAGTCCAAGCTGTGCAGCAATGGGCTTTGAAGTTCCCATTGCAGTGCCTTTTTAATAGGCACAGGCATGGGAACTGTAAAAAAACGCCCGTCAGACCACAGGATAACTCGTAATCTGGCGGGTGGCCTACGGTTAACTTAGGTGGTCGCACTGAGGAAGTTGCTGTATTTGTTTTGCCCTGATCACCCTTCGCTACTGGAGTAGCTGACGGAGTTCCCTACCAGCTGCTGGACTGAATTAAAAGCCAACACCAGCTCCGTGGCCGCAGAGGAGGGAGAGGCGCCGGCCCCCGGGACCCAAATTTTGGAATCTGTACTTTCTTTTTTAGGTCACATCCTGGAAAACTCGGATCAAACTTTAGATGTCCAAATTGGCATAATAACATTTCTAGTAGAAGAAAAAAGGAAAAAAGAATCCGCTGATGCAACAAAAAAACTACAAATATCTGATGCGATGCAGGTTAACAACAATAATTCTACAAATCTCAAAAGTACAGTGCCTCAAACAAAATGCAACATTAGCACTCAAACATCTGACGTAATAATTCTAGAAAAACTTGAAAAGAAAATCCGTAAAAATCAAAAGGATGTTAAAATCTACTCCCTGAAGAAATTATTTAGAGAAGAGCCCTTACAAACCGTCAAACAGTACTCCATTTTTTCGGCTCCAAATAAAATAAATTTGCAAAAAACTGGGACCGATAAGGAAGAACAAGGAAATTCCACCAAACCCATTCCTGACGATGATGGAGGTGAGAAGTTTCCCCAAATAAAAAGCACTCAAGAAAAAAAGGGAAAACGTAGGAGAAGGAGCCGTTAAGAAGAATCAACAAAAAGAAAACTCGTAAGCTAAAATTTAAAAATATAATCACTCCTCAAAAAAATCAAGAGGGACAAGATGATAATATAATACCAAATATTCCCATAATAGAGGCAACAAGTGTCAGAGAAAATACACAATCAGTAAAGTTATTGAATCACAGAGCAAATGAATATATACCTGCCATATTTACTGAAAGAGATGGACAGATAAATAAGGGATTAAGCGAAAAATATAATAAGGTATCTCTAGGCGGAGAACAAATCTCATCTAATCACTTGCTATTTGAAGAACTCTTTCCCATTGATAATATGCCTTTAAATCGAGGAAGGATAATTAACCTTTTACAGCAAATACCCCCTTTACAATCTCTAACCAGCAAAGAAATAGACCTGGTGAATTTTCCCATAAAAGAAAATTGTAAAATAGCGGAGGTATCATTTTGGTCATCAGTACTCCCCGGGATTATTCTAAATGAAAAAGAAATATTGCATAAATGTGGTTATGACGTTATCGAAAGAGCTGTACCAAAGGAAATTAAATCTAATAAAAGGATCACTGGCCTCTTTGACACAAACATGGATACGCCAAATGATAATTGTTACAAAAAAAATCTCATTCTAGATGATTTAGGATCAACCCACTTAAGGAAGGACACTTTGAAAATTCACGTGAACAAAGGTGAAAGAAAAGTCTGGAGTCAAGACCCAGAAGCAACAGAGGATAAAAAATCAATAAAGTCTTGGGTCTGGGTCTCGGAGATATTAAACAGTAATAAATTAACTTACAATCAACAACCTACTGTTTAACAACGGTTTGGAGATCACTTCATGGAACATGGCCGGAAAAACTATAAATAAAATGATTGAAGCTATCAAAAATCAACCTGACATCCTGGCTTTGCAGGAAATCTGGGCAACAAAATCTTTCTGTCAGAAGGGCTATTATGTCTATGATAGTCCTGCTAAAGCTACAAACCGGGGCCATGCAAAGGGTGGATTGGCAATTTTGTTAAGCGAGGAATACTTATGGGACCAAGAAGTTGTCGAGTCTAATTCTGAAAATTTTCAGTGTATTAAGGTTTTGTTGAAAACACATAATCTCGATCCAAAAAAGGCTTTTCTACTCTTTAACATGTATGCCCCACCCGGCGCCAATCAAGATGCCATTTTTGCGGACACCATGGAAGCAATTGCACAGATAATCGAAGACCGAGCAAATATGTCTTATCTAATTATGGGTGATCTGAACGGAAAAATTTCAAACGTCGAGATCAGAAAATGGGCAAATCTATATGAAGAAGAAAAACTGGAATTGTCCATTCCAAAATTTCCCAAAGGAAAAGCTTCAGATAAGAGAGGAAAACTGTTATTATCATGTTTGCCAAATTTAAATGGGATAATTTTGAACGGCAACGTGGAAGAAGACATACCGGCGTCTTATACAAGACGAGGAAACGGAACTCTATCAATAATTGATTATATAATCTGTGGCATGGAGCTAGTGGAGACAGTTTCACATTGGAGTGTTAACTTTTCAGACGAAAGCGATCATGCTCTCTTACACTTAAATCCTGGTTGGTCGGTTTATCCCTCCTCGACAAACCATATTATGTTCCATAAAAGTACTATTGAAATCAACAATAATCAGAGGCGGATTTTTTGGAACTCAGCAACTTTGGACAATATTACCGCAATGATTACATATACTCAACTTTTAACTAGCATTCATTCTGGTGACCTAATAACAAACTTTGAATGTATTATCAATAAACTTAAGAGTGCTCTCACAGATATGTTAAGACAAAACACAAACAGAAATAACAAGAAGAACAACAAAAATATAATCAGGAAAAATCCGATTAGGAAAATGCTCAACAAACTCATTAGAGCGCAATACCTGAAATTTTCTCCTTAAATCCAACAAGAAATTAATAAACTAAAAAATCAACTGAGAAGAGAAAAGCACAGTCACAAAAGAATGTTGCAGGATAATAATTGGGTAGATATCCAAATTGCTGCAAAAAAATACAATCAACGAAAATACTGGTCCTTAATTGCCAAAATGACAGGAACAAAAAAGAAACTACATGCCATACCAGTCCCACCGCAGGAATGGGAAAACTATCTGACTGACCTATATAAGGCAAATCTAAATAAATCAGACAGAAATGACTCGGACATTAGTATGGAAAAGAAAACTTCTCTGATAGCATATACTACAGCATTTTCCATAGAAATGCATATCAGAAAAGCAAGAAGTACCGCTGCGTCAGGTCCAGACCAAATACCCATCAAGGTCTTGCAAGCAAATTCTAAGGAGTGGAGCCAGATGTTACTACCTCTCTTTAATCATATTTTCAAAACCGGGATAATACCAAAGTCATGGCAGGGGAGTATTATAATTCCTATCTACAAAAAGGGGAGCAAAACTGCTGCTGGCAACTACCGCCAAATAGCGTTGATGGACGCTACAGGGAAAATCTTCGCCGCTGAGGTACTGGATAGACTTTAAGATTGGGCCTTCTCGCAGGGTTTAATACCTATGCACCAAGCAGGTTTTCGACCAAACCATTCTGTTATTGACAATATTTCAATTCTCCAGACTATTTTAGACAAATATATCGTACGAAATTCACAGCCAGTGTACGCTGTATTTATTGACTATTCTACTGCTTTCGATCGCGTAGACAGACCTGCATTGTGGAAAAAGTTAAGGAGATTGGGAATTCCTGAATATTTGCTGCAGATTATAATTAATCTCCATACCAACACTTGGTCCCAGGTGCAAATGGGTAGTGAAAAAGGATTAACTAAATCAATCGGAACGGCTAACGGGCTCAAACAGGGGTGCCTTTTAGCACCAATATTATTTTCACTATATCTTAGCGATTTACCACACCATCTGCAACAAAGTTCGAGCTTGCCTCCTAAGATTGCCTCACAAAGTGTACATGCCCTGTTATACGCAGATGACATTGTAATGTTGGACCTTATGCCCTTTTGCTTACAAAAGCTCCTAGACATGTTAAATGAATACTCAAAGGACCACTTTCTAATTCCAAACTTAACAAAAACCAAAGTGGTAGCTTTTACTGGTAGGAAACAAAGTGTTAAATACCGTTGGAAGCTTGGCGGGGTAATAGTAGAAGAAGTAGACGAATATACCTACCACGGCAGGATCTTCTCAAAGAACTTACAAAATACAAAACAGATAAATAACTTAAAGAGAAAATCAGATATACACGCCGGGGCTCTTTCCAGATTGTACACTACTACAGGAAACAGGCACTTCTCTACATTGTTAAAAGTGTATAGAGTAAAAATTCCTCCGGTTTTATCTTATGCTACTGAGCACATTCCAATTAAACATTGGTCTTATATGGACCTAAATGAAGGGAAAATTTTGAAAAATTTTTTAAAGGTCTCAAAATCAACACCAGTTCAAGCCCTAAGACTAGAATTTTCATTAACAAGCTCTTATGCTACAGCTGTCGCCAATGTCATCAGATGGGCTTATAATATTTTGCATGCAATGGAAGGAACACTGCGTTCCTTGCTAAAGACTGAGACCTTTGATCTAGATGCAACAAAGCTTAATTTTTATAGGAATATGACAGAGGCATTCGAAATTGCTAAACTTAGCAAAGATATTATGCTCACCTGGTCTACCTCTCAATTGAAACTTTTTCTAAAATGTTTTACACCTAGATTGAGCTTTGATCTTGATTTTGCACATTGTAGTAAGTTATCTTCATATAAACTCTATACTGAGACATTGGAATACAAGCAAGTACAGCCATATATAGGGTTTTCCCTTACACATGGTGCTAGAAGGGCAATATCAATGTTGCGCTTAGGTATTTTACCTGTGCTAACATTTACTTTTAGATGGTCACCAGACGGATCCCCGAAATGCAAATTCTGTCAGGGAGGCGATCAGAACATTGAGCATATTTTATTTGCATGTCCCCACCCAAACATTGTTACAGCACGGTCAAGATATTTTGACCCGATATATAGTAAATGTAGAATTACTACAGTAAAAAATCTGTTACTAGTGTGTAAACAATCACCCAACGAATGGGTATGTTATAATTTTTATAAATTTCTAAAATCTTTTCTAACAATATATTAATTTTTGTCGATTTGTCTTCATGTAAACTGTTTTATATTTGTGGTCCTCAGTTGAGTACCAAAACAAATAAAAATGTATTTGATTTGATTTGATTTGAAGTTAGGTGGTCTTGGAGTGGGGCGCTAGTGGGGTGGCCCACTCCAAGACCACCACACTCGTAATTAGTGCCGAAGGTTTAATCATTATTCGTGCTGGAGCATGAATCAATTTAAATAAGCTTGATTTGCCATCTCAAGCAGGGCTGATGCCCATTACCCCCTTTTCAATAGGTCGGTGGACCTTGGACACTGTATTTGAGAAGATCAGGAGCAAATTATCACATAAATTGTAACCACAATTCTATTTTTTATGTTCAGTCGATAATGAAAGTTAAAGATGAGTTTTAAAGGTTTTTATTAATCAAAGTTTAGTAAGTCATCTTTCTTCGAATCATAAGTGTATTCTTATTAGTTTCAATATTCAACCATTTAACAGAATTGATAATAAAAATTTGGTAAGATCAAGTCCTAATAAAATGCATTAAGCGTTTTCCATAAAGGAGATAATCTAATAATGGGGCGAAAAGATAGCAGTTAGAAGTCATGAAAAGTTTAGGTTAAAAAGAGTGTGAGTCAAGCATAAAGCTCTAAATTATTCAAAAAGTCAACAATCGATAAAAGCAGAACTTCCCATAAAGAGAGGTTCATGAAACTAAGTAGACTCTCAAAACAATAAGAAATAAGGCAGGGTGCAGAAGCAGTAGCAACCGCAAATCAGCAATAGGGTCTGGGCAGAATGGTCTGGTAAAAAGTGTATAGTCATGAGGACCAACAGCATAGTAAATAGGTCTGGAAAGTGGTAGAATAAAAAAGGTAAGAAGATGTCATGAAGGCAATAGGGTAAATAGCATTAGCGTGCTCTAGGAATAGGTACCATTATTAACAGTGGAAAATAATGTTGCAGTCTATGTTGCATCTTCTCTTCCTCTTATCTAAACGGCTTTCAGAGTTCTCCCAAGAAAATTATCACTCCTCTTCTTCTCACATGAATGCAGTGGTAAACAGATGATAATTCCTAAGTTTGCAACTTTGTTGTGCCTTTAAACTACACAGAAGGCCTTTTCACATTCAAGACCACTTCTCCCATGAATGAGACTACATTAGCAAACAATAAGCTATATGGAAATTGAAACATCTGCAGTAACAAGAGAAAATGCGTCACTCAACATCATCCCTTGGAAATAAATTAAGCATGTTAAAAAGTCAAGCTTGGTTTATGTGCTGCATTTTATGTGTGGTTATTCTTCTTAAATCCACTTAATGATAAATTCTAAACAAGTATTTAAAATCATATTTGTGTCAGTAGAAACATTTTGTGGAGTTATGTGAAACATTTATTTAATAAGAAAACACATGTTCATTGAACGGTCAGGAATTAAATATTTTATGCGTGCTTCTGTACATCTTGACAAACTTCTTGTTAAGCAATGGTGCGATAAACATTTTGAGACCTTGTACGAGTAAGTAGGGCCAACTCCTACAATTTACACTTTTTTAATGCATTTCTAAGCTCTTTTAACCCTGCACATTAATGTTGCACATGTATTTTAAATATATCACTTTGTGTTTTGCTAACAATGCACCTTTAATTCCCCCTCTGATGGTTATCTTATCCATCACACTTTCACATATGAATCTGTTTAGAACACACTCAGTTGAGTCTTTTCTGTTTCTTTTCAAACTTTTGAATTATTTTGATATTCTGTATTTGTCATCATTTGCAATCATTTAATGCTATTTCTTTCTCTAATCTTTCACTCATTTCCATGCTCTTTTTTGTCATGAAATATCTACAACTTTGAATAAAGCAACAAAAATCAATAAGAAAAGCTGTTATTAATATTGGTATGTAAATAGCTCTCCAGATTCCCCCTCCAGCAGTGGCAAACCAATTTCCAATTGTTTTAATTCCTTTTCCAAATGTTTCTAAAATACTAGGTCTCTAATGGTTCTAATTTAGGTTTCAAATCAAAAATGTTCTTTGCAAATTCTTGTATTTTCTTACTTTCATCTAGGATATAAGTATAGCAATGCTGAACTTTCAGCTTCATGCAAACACCACCTTCTTCTGCGAACAAAATGTCTAATGCTAATCGATTCTGAAAAACCATAGATCTAATAGCTACTAATTGTGTGTTTACAACTAAAAAAGCTCCAGATGTGCAGGTTTCCAATTTGTTGACAACTGTTGAAAGATTTCTGATCTTTTCACTGTTTAGTATGACTTCTACCAATGGTAAGACTGCACCAAAATGTCTCCTACTAATTGAGTTCCACCTTCTTCACTACGCGTGTACCTGTGTGATGGTGTCACGGTTAAAGCATCCATACTATATACATGATACATCTTAGGAAACAATATAGCCAAATATCAAATACCCTCCCAATCAGGAGGTAATTGAAAGCAAGCATCCTGTCCAAAAACTAAATAAACTGCTAGAATGGCTGTTTCTTCTCCCTGTAAAATTTGCCATGTACCTTGATAATTTCAAATGAGTGCTCAAACTACTTATTCCCACATGACTGGTTCTACTTTGTGTTCTCCTTTGGTAAACACAGATGATCTTGTTGTATCTTCTATCTAATTTTAGTTTTGGGTAAACCATTTCTTAAACTCCTCTTCTTCTTTCTTCCAAACATTTTTCAAAAAATCTTCCTATCTATTCTTGCTATGTGAAATGTTAGTATTTCTTCCCTTTAATGTCATAAAGAAAGCCTTTTTCTAAAGCTTTCATTAAGCAGGTTAAATTTGTTTCATAAGCCTTAAAACTATCTATAGGCATGGACGGTCTAAAATAATACTGAGCTCTGTCCATTTCTTTTGCCTCTGCGTTTAAATTCATGCTTTGTTGCACTGTGCTCTAGAAAGCACTAAATCATAGTTTGAATAAAAATATTCAAAATATTCTCATCTATATACTAATGTTAGCAAAATACTACATCTGATTACATATGACAATGGTATGTGGTGATAAGTAACTTCTCTATCAGCTGATAAAGGTAGGTGGATGCAGACAGCAGTCCTTTGCGTCCATAGACTGTCTGTATTCTTGCACTAACCTAGAATAAACATTAGTTGAGTAATTCTCTCTCTTGTAGTTTGTAAATGATGCCTTCAGTTGCATTCAGAAATGATTTACTTAGTAAGCCCATTCAGGTACAGAATACATTCCACAAGTCACTATCACCCTTTTTGATCTTCCTCTCTGTCACTTGCATCACTTGACTATGCATCCTCAATGATAGTTGGTGGTATTCAATCAATGGGCACACTTGCTCTCAGTCTCCTTTGACTATAGTGTTGTGGCTATTCAACGTTTTGGGTGACTCTTGTTGCTTCAGCTCTTGGTTCTTCACCCAGATCCTCTGTTTGTTCTGAAACTGTCTCAACTGCTTTCTCAAGTTTAGGTTTGGTCTTTTCTTCTTCGTCAGAGACTTCAATTCCACTTTGCGAAATAGCAGGATATTAGTTTGGTGTGACTGTCTGTAAATCTTCAACCTTTGCTTCTCTTTGTTGTGGTGATTCTTGTGATATTTCTCCTTGCAGCCGTTCAGCTTGCTGTGATGCAGTCACTAGTGATCTTCATTCAGGCTCAAAGAACAATATTTCTTCTTATGGATTTCTGACTCTTCAAGTGTGTGAGGCATGCACCCAGTTTGGTACTCTAGCACACTTAAAAGCAGTGTTCGTGATTAATATCACCTGGAAGGGACCTTGCCATCTTGGTTACAGACAAATCTCCTGAAAGTGCTTTTTGATCACATCGCAATCACCAGGATTGAGGACGTGTCACCTTTCTTGATGTGGCTCTATTGTGGCAGCTTCAACCTGGTGAGAAACAAAATGCATCATATCAGCTAATCCTTTGCAGTAATCGAGTATCATGTCATCTGTGACACTCACAAGTGCATTTGCTGGTACAGCAGGCAGTCTCATCACACACATCATCATGATCGCATGTGGGGATAACTAGCCTTTCTATCAGGGATACTTTGGATTCTCATTAACAACAGAGGCAAATCATCAGGCCATTCCAGTGATGTAGCAGCACAATCCTTTGCTAATCAATATTTTATGGGTCCATTGAGCTGTTTGACGATACCAGAAGCTTCAGGTCAATAACTACAGTGCAATCTCGTCTCAATTTGTAATGCTGCACATAACATCCTAAGGACCTCATTATTGAAATGAGCCCCATGATCTGGCTTCAAAGAAATTGGCATTCTGTACCTGGGTATAACTCTCTTAATAACAGTTTTGCTACAGTGATGCTTTCATTTCTCCTTGTTGGGTAGGTTTCAAACATCAAGAGAAAATGCTCACCATAACTAGGACACATTTCAACTCATTACAAACAGGCATCTCGATTAAGTACATTTTTATCCTGTTAAAGTGATCACCTGATCTCCCTATGTGGCACAGTATGACGGGTGTCCTTTCCCTACATTTATTTTTTGACAGGTCACAAAATGATGGCAAATTCTTCTGCAAGCATCCAGGACCAATTCAGTCTGAATAGCCTCACCATTGCATCTCCCTCTAGATGTGTGTCCATGGAAATGTTGTGTCATAGGAAATAACAAGCTCTCATGAAAAACTGGTTTTCTATCAGCTGACATCCAACTATCACTTGCATTTTTCTCACAACCTGTCCTGTCCCAAACCTGCTGTTCTGTTTCTGAAATATTTTCCTGTACTTTTTTGAGTTCTTCCCATGTGTCAGCTACTTACAACAACATTAAAAAACGGTGTCCTCCTCAGATTCACTTTTGTAAGCTCTGTTACTAGTGCACTAGTGCACAATGCGGCGCAACTTAGTCAGCATATCTTTTTCGGACTGCAATGTAACCATTGCCACTTTGGTGAGCTGCACATTTAACAAATGCAACCTCTGTTGGCAACTGGAGCACCCCAAGCAACTTTGCCCACGTGTTCTCCATTTAAAATAGGCATTCCAGAGTTGGTCATAATGCCATAATTGACCAAATTCATAGACAAGAAAAAAGCCATATTGGTTGTTTGTAAATATAGTCACTTTCATTGAGGCCTATGATGATGAGTCTCTCCTGGAATCCACCTACTCTCTCAAGGTCAAGCAGAAGTTACTGGGAATGAGACTGGGAAAATTCTCCACCCTAGACTTCAAGCCAAACTGGTGGGAGGAGGACAATGGAGGCACTTGAAGTGCCGCTTGTGCTGCCAGACAGTCAAGACACTGCTGCATGAGCTCTGTATCTGCCCCTTTCTGGGCCTACAATGTAGGACCTTGCTGGGAGATGACTTTAAAGCACTAGGAATTAGGACATGCAGATCAGCTGCAATGGAAACACTGAACCAATGGAACATGATGCTCAACATTCAACATTCAATGGGTCCAGTTCATGGATGTCTTCAAAAACCTTGTTAAGGCTAAGACTCCTGTTGAGATCAGGCTTGGGATTGATCCTTAAATATATTTTACTGTAGTTTATGATCAGCTTCTCTTGTGCCTGGCACACTGAGGCCCTGCGAGGAAGGATGGATGGTGATTTGGGTGTCAGGGTGCAGCTGTCTGAGCTCAGACCAAGACAGGCTGCTGGGGACACATTATGATTCCATTCCCTTGAATCCTTGAACCCCTATCAATTCTATTTTTCCCTATGTTTTTTGCTTTCAACCTCTTTCTAGTTATTGGTAGAAATGGGAATGAACTCAATAATGAATCCCAGAATGCTATACATTTCTCAAGAGTAGGAAGAATTATGAAAATGAGCAAGGGATGATTTGTGTAGATCCTTCAAGTTTTTCCTATAGAAAGTAACAGCTAAAATAAAGAATTATTGAAAAACAGGCATTTGTGCCTATGCTTTCACCTGTAATTTGGTTGCAGAGATATATAGGGCTTGTAGGTTCACCAAAAACATGAGGAACACAAAGCCAATAACTGGGTTGCACCTTGCAATGGTTTTCCATTCTGTACCAGGTATACAGCTATTCATTTGGTAAAATAAACAGAGTGAAAAATATGTCTTAAGGAAACCTATGCATTTCCAAAATTGTAGCAAGATATGGAGTTTAGAAGCAGTGGTTATTTGCACATATCTGAATTTGTGGGTCCAATGCTATCATGTGAATTAGAGGATATTTTTCAAAAGTACTTCATTTTTTACACAGTGTCTTACGTATAAGAAGGCAGAAATGCAGAGAAAGGTAATTAGTATTAACATTTATTTTACTATTCTGTTCTCCCCTTTGTCTCCTGATAATAAATGGCACCTCACTTCTGTGTGGGTAGGCCTAGTTACCGCGACAGAAAATTACCCAAAAAAGCAACGTGGACATATCACATATTTCCACTGAAAACAGAGTCTTTTTTTGCAATGTGCCTAGCTGTGGATTTTCGACCTTAGCTCAGATGGCATCCAGGGAAACATAGCATGGCTCTCTCCTTGGTTTCTTGCCCAGAATCCCTTGCAAACTTCACAATTCATCTAAAAACACATTTTCATCACATTTCTGTGATGGAAAGTTCTGGAATCTGTGGGGAGCCACAAACGTCCACCCACCCAGCATTTCCCCAAGTCTTCCAATAAAAATGGTTACTTTACTTGTGTGGGTGTGCCAGGTGCCTAGTGCCTGCAGCAGGAAACAGCCTAAAATGCAATGTGGACACATCAAATCTTTCCCACTGAAAACTGAACCTTTTTATGCAGTGTGTCTAGCTGTGGATTATAGGCCCTATCTTAGCCGGCATCTAGGGAAATCTACCAAACGATAAAAAAATGTAAAACTAGATACCTCGGGAAATCCATGATGGGCTGGCTTGCACTGCTCTCTCCAACTTTGTATACCGAGAATCCCTTGCAAACCTCAAAAGCTGCATTCAAAAAAACACATTTTCCTCACAATTCTGTGATGGAAAGTTCTGGAATCTTCAGGGAGCCACAAACTTTCTTACACCCTGCATTCCTCCAAGTTTCCAAACAAAATTGTACCGCTGTTGTGTGGGTAAGCCTAATGTCCACAGCAGGAAACAGCCCAAAACACAACGTGGACACATCAGGCCTCATTTATAAGGTTTTGGCACATGGCAGTGCCACAAGAAATCTTGCGGCCCTGCCCTGCATCAAATGAAAAAGGGCAGGAATGCACCATTTCTAGGAGCTATGGCACATTCCTTTTATTTACCCGTGCACAGTTGTACAATGGGCTGCCATGCACCTGTGCAGGCACCCTTGCGCCATGGTACAATGGTGTCTGCGTGGTAGGGGTGATTGATTTTGGGCTGGAAAGGATACCTTCCTGCCCAAAAACAATCACAAGAGGTGTTTTCCTCTTTCTGTGTGCTGCAGAATCGAGCACACATAGGAAGAGGAAAAAATGAGGAGAAATAAGGATATTTCTCCATGTTGCCCCTCCTTAATGCCACCCCTGGGGTGGTGCTAGAATCTGACGCATTCCCAGGTTTAGGAATCCTCGTAAATCTTGGAATGCTTCAGATCTCATGGGTGTTGCATGTGAACACCCACAGCAACACCCATGGAACGCCCCTTTCATGAGTGTTCTGAGTGAAAGGGGAACATATTTACAAGGCCATGAAAAGCCACACAAAGTGGCTTTGTGTGGCCTTGCAAATATGCAGCATCACAATTCTGCCACGGGAACATCAAAAAGTGCTGCCCAGTGGCGCAAAAGTGCCGCTAGGGGCCTTGTAAATAAGGCCCATCACATTTTTCTTGCGGAAAACGGATCCCTTTTTTACAATGGGCCTAGCTGTGGGTTTGAGCCCTAGCTGAACCAGCACCTATGGGAAATATAGTAAATCTGTACAATTTTAAACTAGACACCCAGGGTAACCAATGATTGGGTGACTTGTGTGGCTTTCAGCAGGTTCTGGTAACCAGAACCCCTTGCATATCTCTAATTTTGTCTAAAAAATAAATTTTCTTCACATTTCTGTGATGAAAAGTTGTGGAATCTGTGGGAAGCCACAAACATCCATTCACCCAGTATTCCCCAAAGTCTCTTGATAAAAATAGCACCTCACTTGTATAGGTAGGCCTAGTGCCCGGGACAGGAAACGGCCCAAAACGCAACGTGGACATATCACATTTTTCCTCTGAAAACTGATCCTTTTTTTGCAATAAGCCTAATTGTGGATGTTAAGCCCTAGCTCGGTCAGCATCTAGGGAAACCTACTAAACCTATACTTTTTTTTAAACTAGACACCTAGGGGTATCCAGAGTGGACTGACTTGCATGTCTCTCATACCACTTCCCTCCTGAGGCACAGCCGGGCGAGGAAAAACGCTGCTAAACTTGCTGATTTGCACATTAGAAAAACTGCTTTTAATTGTTTTAACTTGTATTCACCTGCTTCCTCAGAGCGGAGCTAGCGCTCAGAGGGAGTGCCTCCTCAGCCCCCATCGGCCACGAGGAAGCGAGGGACACGCCCCCCTCGTAGCCACGCCCACTTTCGCCATATATAGCGCGCTGACCCACTAGCTCGCTGTATACCTCTTCCCTCCTGAGGCACAGCCGGGAGAGGAAAAAACGCTGCTAAACTTGCTGATTTGCACATTAGAAAAACTGCTTTTAATTGTTTTAACTTGTATTCACCTGCTTCCTCAGAGCGGAGCTAGCGCTCAGAGGGAGTGCCTCCTCAGCTGCCATTGGCCACGAGGAAGCGAGGGACACGCCCCCTCGTAGCCACGCCCACTTTTCGCCATATATAGCGCGCTGACCCACTAGCTCGCTGTATACCACTTCCCTCCTGAGGCACAGCCGGGAGAGGAAAAACGCTGCTAAACTTGCTGATTTGCACATTAGAAAAACTGCTTTTAATTGTTTTAACTTGTATTCACCTGCTTCCTCAGAGCGGAGCTAGCGCTCAGAGGGAGTGCCTCCTCAGCCGCCATCGGCCACGAGGAAGCGAGGGACACGCCCCCTAACCCTCCCAATAAATATGTGCATGCACAGGAAGCGCAGCGGACGAGCGCAGCGGGCGCGACGAATGCGCGCCGAAGGCGCGCATAAGGCAAGCTCGTCTGCGCTCGTCGCGCCGAGTCCGGGCCAAGGGCCAGATCCCCTGTCCCCCGACCAACCGAACACATTTTCTACAGTGCGGACCTTCTTCATACTCTGAGGGCCTCCACGGTTAATCCCAGTTGTCACAGATACCCTGCTGACAACCTACCCCAACTCTGCCCAGAGTGCCACAAACTCCTTAAACCCACCACTACCCCCAAAACGCTCCACCATTTTCGGATGTTCTTGCTGAACTGCCATTCCCTCCCTAAACATACAACCGAAATAATGCTGTTAATAGAAGAACACTCTCCTGACATTCTGTTCTTAACAGAAACCTGGCTCTCCTCGGAAGCCGATCCAGCCATAATAGCTGCGCTCCCTGCGGGTTTTCAAATCCTGCGCCAGGACCAGCCAAAAGGGAGGGGAGGAGGTCTAGCGATAATACATAAAGAACACTTCAACTGCAGAGTGGTCGCCGAAACCATTCTAGACTGTGAAAGCCTCACCTTCAACATTGAACTGTCCCCCAATAACTGCCTTTCAGGCACCTTGATCTACCGACCTCCAGGCCCCCCAGGCAGTTCCACGTCAGCCTACCCACAAATGTTTCCGAACGTATTAACTCCTCACCCAACTTTATCCTGCTAGGTGATTTTAACTTTCACTTTGACTCGCTCTCTGACCTCACCGCTTCGACTTTAACAGGCGACCTAGCAGCCCTGCTGCTCTCACAACGAGTCACTCTGCCCACACACGTAAAAGGCCATCTGCTTGACCCAGTTTTTAGCAACTGCTCTGACCTCTTAACCAGTCCTCCTATACCCCTTCCCTGGACGGATCATTTCCTGATCACCATCAATTGGACTATCCCTAAACCCCCCGAACCCGCCCCCACCACAAGACTCAAGGGAGCCTGGTCCCAACTAATGATCGACAATTGGACCAATGCTCTTACAGAGACCCGACCCCTGATCACGGATAATCCCGATCCAGCCAACCAGGCCTACGTCAATTGGATTTCCCAATCTCTCGACATTGCCCTCCCGAAAAAGGAAATCACTCTTAAACGTCTCCACAAAACTGCCCCGTGGTACACGGAGAATCTGAGAGACAAAAAACGGTGCTGTAAGAAATTCGAAAGACGTTGGCGAACCGATTATTCATCGGTACGTAAAACTCTTTACCGAGAAGCCATCAGCAACTACAAAAGTCTGATAAAGGAAAGCCCAGGCCGCCTACTTCTCGGAGAAAATTGCCCTTGCAAAATCCAAACCGAAGGAAATTTTCAAAATCATAAAACTACTAACCAAACCCCCCCCCCCCGCAGCCTACCAATGGACAAACCCACCTCCCACTGCAACAAAGTTGCCGAATTTTTCCATCAAAAAATCAGTTCCATCTACTCGGCCTTCCCCCTGATCAACCCCCCTCCGCCCATTACATCTTCACATCCCGTTGAACCAGTTCATAATCCCCAATCACCCACGCTGTCCCATTTTCCTCCACTGGAACTTGTCTTGTTGGAGTCTCTGGCACGCAAAGTCAAATCCGGTTCTCCTAATGACCCTGCCCCCCCCAGAGATAATAATGGCGGCCGCACAAACCATCCTACCCATACTAAGGGACGTCCTAAACACTTCCATCTCCACGGGCATAGTCCCTACAGTTTGGAAGCAGGCCATGGTGAAGGCCCTGCTGAAGAAGCCCAGCCTAGACCCTACGGATATGAGCAACTACCGCCCAATATCCCTGCTCCCCTGGGCGAGCAAGGTCCTGGAGAAATACATAAATCTCCAACTTACCAACTTTTTAGAAACCCATCTTCTTCTGGACCCCACCCAAACCGGCTTTAGACCCAAACATGGGACCGAGACCTCCCTCCTCATGGTCACCGAGGAGGCCAGGAAAATCTTAGATCAGGGAGGATCAGTGGCAGTGATCCTCCTTGATCTCAGTGCGGCCTTCGATACAGTCAGCCATGTCACCCTGCTGGACTGCATGGCCCAGGTCGGGATCAAGGGTAAAGCGTGGACCTGGTTTCGGTCTTTCCTGGAAGATAGATCTTTCCAGGTGTTCGATGGTGATTCAGTCTCCACCAGCATTCCTCTGAACTGCGGCGTCCCCCAAGGATCCTCTCTGAGCCCGGCACTCTTTAACCTGTACATGAGACCACTAGCTGATGTCGTCCGTCCGTTTGGGATCAAGATCATTTCCTACGCGGACGACACGCAGCTGGTGGTCTCCCTGACACAGGAGACCAATCTACCTGTACAGAGCGGACTCAGAGAGTGTCTAGAGGAGGTAAAATCCTGGATGTCCTAATCATCCTTAAAATTAAATGGAGACAAAACCGAGCTTATGGTCCTCGGCAACTCGGTCCCCAGCCTCCCGCCCACCCTTTGGCCACCCAGCATGGGCCCTCCACCTATCCCCAAAAACAGCATTAAAAGCCTGGGAATATGGATGGACAGATCTCTCTCCTTTGACGTACAAGCCACCAAACTTTCGGCCCCCTCCTTCCTATGGAAGCCAAGCAAGCAGCGGTACAAGGCCTGATTCAATCCCGTCTCGACTTTAATAACGTCCTCTACCTCGGAGCCCCAGAATCCACCTTGAGGAGGCTGCGGATTGTGCAGAACTGCGCCGCACGTCTGTTACTTGACATCCCTCGCAGACAGTCAGTTAGGTCCGGGCTAGTCACTCTCCTCTGGCTACCGGTGCGCCAAAGGGTTTTGTTCAAAGCCATGTGCATAGCCCACCAGTCCTTCTGGAACTCTGGCCCCAGGATTACACAGGACCTAATCCACCATTACAGGCCCAACAGGAATCTAAGATCTAACCAGTCCTTCCTAGCAGTCACTCCGAGAGTAAGGAGATCCAGATCTGGAGGTAGGTCTTTCTCTTACAATGCGGCGAGGGCTTGGAACGCCCTCCCATTGCACTTAAGATCCAACTCTAATCTCACGACCTACCGCAAACAATTAAAAACCTTCCTATTTCATCCAGTCTAAACTCCCCACCCTCCCTCTGTGTTTCTTTCCCCTGGTGGGACCTGGTATTCTCAGCGCTTGGACGCCTCCGGGCAACAATTCGCGCTCTATAAATCCACATCCTATCCTATCCTATCCTATCTCACCATGTTTGTTACCCAGAACCCCTTGCAAACCTCAAACTTTGACTAAAAAACAAATTTTCCTCACATTTGTGTTCTGTTCTGTTCATTGAAGGTACTGGAATCTGCGAAGAGCCACAAACTTCCATCTACCCAGCATTCCCCCACGTCTCTCAATAAAAATGGTACCTCACTTGTGTGGGTAGGCCTAGTGCCTGTGACAGGAAGCAGAACTAAACATACTGTGGAGACATCAAAGTTATCTATCACTAAGCAACCTGCTTTTGCAAAGGGGTAAGCTGAGGTTTGGGTCCAGGGATCAGCGGCCATCTAGGGAAGCTTACCAAACCCAATATTTTCTAAAATCTAGACACCCAGGGGAGTGCAAGGAGGTTTGGCTCGTTTGGATCCCTCTCTGTTTTCTTAGCCAGAATGCCCTGCAAACCTCAAATTTTACTTTAAAAAATCACATTTTCCTCACATTTCAGTGTGGGAAAGTTGTGGGATTACTGCGCCCACACCAGTTTCCTACCACTCAGCCTTCCCTAAGGTCTCTCAATAAAAATGATACCACACTTGTGTGGGTGGGCCAAGTGCCTGTGGCAGGGAAAGGCCCAACATGTATTGCGGAGGCATCAGAATTATCTATCACATGACAACCTGGTTTTGCAAGGGTGTGACCTGTAGTTTTGGTCCAGAGCTCGGCAACCATCTAAGGAAACTTACCAAACCCAGACAATTCAGCCAAGAGCTGTCCACACACAACAACATCACATTTAAAAAAAAAGGAAACACAAACCAATTGGAAGTCGATACAAAGCTATAACTACAAACACAACAGTTCTAAACTAAATATATCACACAAATGCCAACCGTGAAATCTGAACAAAAATTATAAAAGGATACAGACCAGTCAGTTTACTTTTATACTCACAGTTGCGAGCAAAAACTCAGTTGTGTGTGGTATAATTTAAAACATGTGGGCACACACAGCCCAGGATTAGAAGGACAACTGGTTAGTGCATACGACTCTCATTCTGCATACCTTTTTGGGCACAGACTCTACATTTCTGAGCGGTAAAGTCTTGTTTGGCCATAGAAGATATGTGATCAAGAAAGTGGCGATCTTTCAATTTAGCCACATCCTCCAATGCTTCTACTCTAGGAAGTCTTGCCTGTTCCACTACAACAAGGCTGCCTATCACAGACTGCTGAAACTGAACAAATGCAATTGTTGACTCTGGAGAACAATCCTTGAATACAACAAAAGCATTGAAGGTTGCTAAATGGGAAAAATGGATAGCCAACTTCTTATACCAAATGTAAACCTTATGAACAGCAGTGTAAGGTTCCCACCTCTGATCTACTCTATTGACAGCTCCCATGTGCCTATTGTAGTCTAAAATGGCCACAAGTGTGCCTACTTTATCAACCTGACCCCAAATAGTCATAGGTGAAGTACTTTCTTCAAAATTTCACAGCCAGAAGTTCATCATCACGCAAGGCATCACACTGTCCCATTTCAAGTTTTTTACAAAGAAGCTCTTTTGGGTAACCTTTACGGTTAGAGTGGATTGTGCCACAAACAAAAGTGTTAACTTTGAACAATTCTCAGTACAATTGCACACTAGTGTAGAGGTTATCTATGTTTAAATAGTGGCCTTTGTTAAAAAGTCCTCTACTAAGTTACAAAATAATTTTCTCACTAATTCTGAAAGAGGACGGACAACCAGGGGGTCAATACTCGAATCCCTACCAGTGTACACCCTGAAATGATAGACATATCAATTACTACTCTAAAACAGCATATACATCTTAATTCTATAATGTGCCCTCTTGCTTGAAATGTACTGCCTGAACAGGACCAAAGACTCTTCCACAGCTATTTCTCTATCTGGAACATAGATCTCTGAAAATCGATCTACAAAGTGATTAAGGGCAGGCTGTATCCTAAAAAGTTGGTCATAATCAGGGTTCTCGTGGAACGCGGAGGAGGCAAATTTTTGCTCACTCTGTGGGTGAGCGGAGTTCCTTGCCTGGGGGCAATGCTGAAGTATTATCAACAAAATACAGCATACTAAGAAGAAGAAAATACAGATCACAACTCATGTTGGAAATACAGCTGTTGCCATTAAATGACTAGTAGACCAATATGAAGACAGTTACAGCTTTCTTACCAAGCCCATCAAAAAAGTGAAACCCAAGAACTTCTTCAACTCATCCAGATATGAGGGAGTCCACTGGGTACCAAGTGGGGCTTAAGTCTGGAACAGTTGTCCCTCGAATAGTGTTCAGCATGCAAATTAGTCTGGTCAACAATCTCATCCAAAAATAAATTATCCATAAACAAGTGAAAGAAATGTATAGTTAAAACGTTTTATTTATTTACTCTACAACCTGCAACACCAGTAAAGGCAGGAAAAAACGGTTGCATCATGTTTGGGGCAACCCAGAGTCCAGCACTTCCAATGGAAGCCTTTCAGCACCGTGCTGCAATCTAGATGCCTCTTGCTTTTCTATTGGCACATCAGCGTCCGCCTCTAAAAATGGCACTTCATCCAAAAAATGGCACTTCATCCACACTGAGATTATCTTCATCATCATCAGATGATTCCTCTTGGACCGAAAAAATTTAACTGTCAGAATCCAGGACTTCTTCCTCTGTCTCGGATGCAGAGTCAGTGTCATAATCATGTTCAGACGAATACTTGAAAAACATCAACAGTTTGCAGAGTGATAATCCTGTGGCTAGCCAAAATCCTAATTAAGAAATGTAACTTGACAAATAAGTCATCTATACTAAACACTGTGTAAAGTAAGTAATCAACAAAGTGTAGATTTATCAAACGGAAAGTAAAACTACTTGTAGTCTGATAGGAAAAGTCACTCAATACAAACCACACAAAGACCTATATTTTGAAAAGGCTACTCACCAGCACCTACTCTGCACAGACATAGCAATCACCAATTATATGCCACTAGAAAGGAAAACAAAATAAAAATACTCAATAGACAACACAATACAAATTGTGCACAAATACATGGAGATTTTCACACACAATAAAACAGAAGCTAAATATGCTGCTATTACACCATTTACAAAAACACATTCATGCAGGGCAATGAATACTCTTTTGAAGTAAACAGCACAAAAAACATGTTCTTACCAAACAGATGCAGCTACACAAACTGCAAATCAACTGGTGACCGCAAATGCAGATGATGAAAATAAATAAAATAGTTAACATTATAAAACACTATGAAGTCTGCCTATGACCATCCAAATGCCGGCCACACACACTGCCAGCCAAGCATCAGTCCACACAGCCAGCCAAATTACCTAAGGGGCCACTCTCCAAAACATGATGCACCACATATAATAATATCCCTGTGGGTCTAGTTACTTGTTCCCTAGGCCCATCTGCCCCAAGGGGGGCAGAAATGGCCAAAACATTGAGCCCAAAAAAGGAAGCAACCCTTGCCCAAGAAGCCTCTCCCCAAAGCTTTAGGCACCATATATAAGAAAATACTTGGATGTTGAGTGGCTTCCCCCTCCATAAAAATATATGGCCAATCTACCCCCAAATTGGGCAGAAACAGCCAAAATGTTCACTCCGAAAAGGGGAGCAACCCTTACCCAGGGAACCACTCCCCAAATTTTTTTGTGCCATATTCAATAGAATATCTGTTGATATAGTGACTTCTGTCCCTTGAGGGCAGATGGGCCTTAATATATAAGACTGATCTGCCCCTAAAGGAGGTGAAATGGTCAAAACATTCACCCCCAAAAGGGGAGTAACCCTTGTCCAAGGGACAGGTCCCTAAAACATTATGCATCATGTATATAAAATCCCTGGTGGTCTAGTGGGTTTCTGCTGCCTGTGGGGGCAAATGGGCCTACAAATGTGGCTGATCTGCCCCTGGTGGCAGGAAACAACCAAACATTTCCCCAATGAAGGCGAGTGACTCTTGCCTAAGGGACCTCTCTCTGACATATACAAAATAGTAGCCCTGGTGTCTAGTGGACTTCCTCCCCCACCAGATGGTATATCAGCCTTAAAACGGCCGATCAGCCCTCTGGGGGGACAGAGTTCCTATAAATCAATTGTCCCCCAAGGCGTTGACCCTTGCCCAAGGGGTATGTATGTATTGGCATTTATATAGCGCACTACTTACCCGTAGGGTCCCAAGGCGCTTCGACCGCTGCGAAACCCTTCCTGGCTTCCCTGAGAGATGGTCCCTTAATGGGTATCTCCAGGGTGAGACCAGGCATCCCCGGCGGTCTGGTGGGGCCGTTAGTGAAGATGAGGCAAGCTAATGCCCAGAGTTGCCGAGTGTGATCGCTGATCAGAGTGGGCACCGAGGCGAGAGAATTATCGAGTCCGCTGAACCTGGTCCAGAAACCTGCCGCGTCGGGAATCGAACCCTGGTCCCAGGCCGTCCTCTGCTCTCGGGTCTGCCGCCTCTAACCAGTGAGCCACACTACTTCACATAATCACTTTTATAAATTAAATTCCTTGCTTCTAGTGGGTTTCAACACCCAAGGGGGAGGGTGCAGATCAGCCTTAAAATGGCCAAATCAGCCCCCAGGGTGGGAGTGAAACACAGATGAAGAGTGCCCCAAGGGGAGCGAACCTTGCCTAAGGTTTCGCTGCCCCGAACAACTGTCAAATAACAAAGCTGATGGATTCCTGCTCGACGATCACGCCCCAACCGGGATCATGGTGTATGAATCTATTATATACAGACATAGTGGGGAAGTCTTTCCTCAAGCGTCTGTATTCCTTCAACCCACCCCCAGAGAAGGACTTACCTAAAACACGTCCTCTCCCTCGACGTGTGGAAGCAAATGGCTTCAAGTGCATCCCTGGCTGCACTTGATGTCGTAGGAGAGCTTACGCCATCAGATCACCAAGGGGGATTGGGGTTGGCTACTGAATCGCTTCTGCTGACACCCCTGGTGGAGGGGTCAAAAGGTGGTGGCCCATTGGGGGAGCGCCAGTGCTTCTCCCATTGAGGTGCACCCGAGCAACGTGGCTGCGGACGCAACCGTTACGTCCACAGCACATAAAGGGTTAACATAGGACAAAAAGAGGCCTTACCTGAATTATTGAGGGTGAGGAAATTGTCCGTGGAGTAACTCAAATGTTTTAAAAACTGGGAGGGAAAACAACCAGGAGGACGGGTGCTAGGCACAGTCAGGGCATCGAGGGACACAGACAGGCTTGCCTTTTTTGCACCTACGGCACGAAAGCTGCTCAGACTTGATATGTGGTTGAATAAGAGGCCCAAAATAGAGAGGAGCATGTCCTAAGCACAGAGCTTGCAGTGCTTGCACCGTGTAGAGTCTGAAAACAGGTGGAGTGAAAGGAATGTCTAATTGGGATATAGCAATCCCTCTCTCTGACCTCAGACTTCCCCAAGGCAAAAGAGTACTGATAACTACAAATGTAAGACAAATCAAAGGGAATAACAATAATACATTAATTTAGGAAAAGGGGACAGAGCCCTGCGCAAGATGGCACCCACGGAGAACGGAGCCAGGAATCTGTAAAACTACGCAGGTGTGCCTACAAGAAAGATAACATGGGCAGCACAAACCTTGTTACGATCTGTGCAGATGTGCCTTGAGGTTGCATAAGTAGCCCGTCATAGACAAGGGTGTGTCCCAAACACAGCATTTGATGTGTGAAGAGTCTGAAAACAGGTAGGGTAAAAGAAATATCTAACTGGGGACTAACTGCTCTCTCTGGCCTCAGGCTCCTCTGAGGTAAGAGATTACTGATAACTAACGATTTAAGACAAATCAAAGGGGAGAGCAATAATACATACAATTATTTAAAAGGGACTGAGCCCTGTTCAAGTTGGCACCCAAGAACAGAATATTGTGTTTTCATTCTGATAAGCAAACCATCTTCTTAAGCAAACCTACACTCCCTCTTTCAATGTCTGATCTTGTTATAGAGGCAACAAGGAGTCATTTTCTTCAGTGTCACAAAATCCATACCAGCATTCGGATCAACCGGAACATATCTAATCTACCTCTACCAAATCCCAATTGAGTACTTTGTACTCCAGCTTGTAGACGAACACCTTGCATAACACCTTGATTTCCTGAAAACAACTGATTCTGAAAACCTTTCTGAGCAGAATTTGTCTGGGCTAACATGAATTTATCCTTAAGTTTTCTCCATTTCTTGTTCATCACTACAGTATGTTGCATACCTCGGGATCTCATCCAATGACATTGCCAACAAATCACACTTTGTTGATGTGTGTACTCATTTTTGGTCCTAACCAAATAGCTAACCTGGACACGAACAATTCCATATCACTAAATTCAGGATATTCTCTCTTTCTTTGCACCTATAACAAATGCTCTTAGTAATCATACGCTAATTCTTTTAGCTCTTATGAATTTCTTTGAATCCTTATCCAGTATCTTTCGGAAGCACTTTGCCTTTCAGGAAAGTAATCACTGCTTCATATTTTTCTATGACTACAGGAGATAATGTATTAATGCTGGTATCTCTAATTGACTATGCACACGGACATTGTGCACCTACTTTACATTCAGGTTGAAAATCGTTTGACACCATAATATCAAAGATTATTTAAATCAATCCAAATCACTTTTGAAATTTGTACAAATCTGTCTAACTTTGTGTACCAGTGTACGGGCTTGCCTCTCAACTTTGTAAAAAGTTTTGTAAACGCTGAAAGATCACCTATGCTCCATGGTATATGAACATACACTCCACCGGCTATCTCTCTTAATGGATAAGCGGAAGCTTCTTCCTCATCCTGACAACTTGTTGATGGCTTTTTATTTTCCCAGTTTTCTTCTGAATGTTTCTTTTTCTTTTCATGTTTCGTTGATCATTTATCTCTAATTGTTTTAAGTCCCTCCATTTACAGATGTATTTCACTAATAGAGTTTTGTGCAATTGCATTCCTGAAAAATGCATTGTCTCAATACCCCTATCATCTAGTTGAACACTGTAACTTCTCTATAAAGGAAAACATTTTTCATCATATGTCCTGGCCAAATATATCATGTGTGATTGCTGCACCCCTTGGAATTTATTTACTCAGGTAAACCAGTTATTTTTCCTGATACTGGTTCAAATGCTCAAGTTCCAAACATACCCTGATATTCTCCTCTATTTCCAGATTTAGTTTGGAAACATTAACAGGCGCATGCATCAAAAGAAAAACGGTTGCAAACGGGCAGATTCTGAGAATCTGCGATTCCTTAATTATCGCACTTAAGGACTCGCAAAATCCTACCTTCTTTCATGTGCCTGCAAGTGTCTCTCTTGTTCAGGTTCTGGGGTAATTTGTTGTTCTGCACTTTCTGTATTTCTAAACCTTGCAGCTTTCTCAAAACATGGTGGGAAAATCCCATCTTAAAACTAATTTGTCTCTCCCTGGGCTAATGGTGTCGTAAAGACAATGCTTCCCCTTATTTCAATGACTGAATTGTTTGCGATGGTAACAACCTGTGAATTCTGCGATATCAGGATGAACCCTGTCACGGTCATTCCCCCTACTGGTCTCATAGCTCCTAAACTTGGGCTATATTTATTGGGGCAGTCGCAACCGGCCTTGGCACGGTCTGTGCTATCCCAATCTGTGATATTTGTGCTGGAAGAATCACAATAGAGACAGTAACACATGGTGTTACCGCAGTTGGTGCTGTACCAACTGGTGCAGGAGCAATTAAGAATGTCAGGAAAGGTCTCTCAATCTGTATTGCACTCGGTTCAATGGAGCAGTAGCCACTGTAGCAATTGTGGTTGTAAAATTATGAAGATTACTTGCAGGGACCATGTAAAGTGGAAGATGTGCGGCTAACAATGCATCCCATATTTCCTCCCCTGAATCACTATTGGAATGTCTTTTTTCTCATCTTTTTCAAATTATTTTCCCTGTGTTTTATTCTTTTTTGGTTTATCAGGTGTCTCAGTAGTAATAGTTGGGCATAGTCTAGTTCCCTCATCATGATGTTTTTTCTCGCCTATTTACTGCTTCGTACTGTGTGGGTCTAGGTGGTGGCTGGCTTCATTTCATACAGCTTCTCCTTCAACCTGTCAATAATTCTCAACTCAAATGTACAATATTGTGGAAAACTCAAGGGACCCTCCTTTTTAGCAATCTTGCTATATTGATGAAATTACAAACATGTATACAATCCCAATTTCATTGACATATAATGTGCAGCGGTCCCCCTGGGAGGCACCTCTTCACCTTCCCATATTGAGATTGTAACATCACCCCTCAAAAAACTCTTAAATTGCTTAGGATATTTCATGATTTTTATGCAGTTCAACAACAAATGGCTCAATAATTCAATGTTTTGATTCTGTTCCGCAAACGTTAATTCCCCTTCTCCAATCGTGTCACCTATTTTAATTCTTGAAGACTTGTTAATCAGTCACAATTTGTCACTTGTACAACCACTGAACTCTCTCAGAGTGATACTCTGTGTCATCATTAACCAATAGCAGTGCGGCAATACACCTACCAAGCAATCCCAGTGCAGCACACCTTGACATATGATTCCACACCTTGTAGCTGCTTACCTTCCTACAACTTCAACAAATGTAAATGAACACATTTTTGCCTGCTCCTCTAAAGAAAACAAAAGGTAACTGTGGAATATTAAGGTTTCTACACCTTCTGACTTTTCACACAAGAGTTTTCACACAAACGAAGGAAATCCCTCTAATAAATCTAGCTTCCCCCTTTTGCACAATTAGATTCTGGCAACATCAATTAATATTAATACAATCACATCAGATAATTATAATTACTATCTTAATTGTGTACTCGACAGTACCTCATGATCTACACCACAAAATCTTAGCAGACAAGAAAACCATATAAGTGTCTTCCACACTTATCTCAACATCCCGGCATCTTAGGCTACAATGAGCCCTATAACCTTGTCAGCTTCTTTACAATGAACACATAAGCATCACCAAGTCATCCAACACTTGTACTCCAAATGTAATCTTTCAATACAACAATAATCACAACACATAACCCTATTGATACTCACACCTCAAATACAACAACTGCCTTCAAAAATCGCACCTCGTCAGTCTTCAAACTCTGCGCTTTGGGCTTTTGGACTCAGGCATAACTCTAACTTGAGCAAATATTTATAGCTCTTCTTCTCAGAGCGTAAATAGTCCCTCTGCTACCAGAGTTTGATGGAGCAGAAATCAATTTAAATAAACTCAGTTTACTATCTCATGTAGGGTGAATCCCCACTACCCTCTTTTCAATAGGTCGGAAGACCAGGAGCAAAATATCACATAAATTGAAACCACAATTCTATATTCAAAGTTCAGTCAATAATAAGATTTAAGGGTGAGTTTTTAATGGACAGTGACATTATCTGCTAGCGCCTCGCACGCCGCATGTCCTCCTGATTTTTCTACATTAAAGTTGTTTTGCACTGATGTATGCTATGCTCACATTTTAACTGTGTTACGTTGTGTTTCCATTTTTTACCCTCTAATAATTTTAGTGCTTTTATTGATATTTGTAGTGTACCTGGTTGTGTGCTGGACCCCTGGGCAGCCTCTTCGCCTACACTTGGTCAGCCCAGTCCCCTGTTCCAGTCCGCCACGGCATTAGTTGTCGATTGTGTAGAGAGCAGAGGACTCACGCCCCTCCCCCTACCTGGCAGACACTTCCGGGCGGGCGTGCAGGCAGGCAGCGGTCTAGCTGTTCAGACTCCCCTGCCTATTTAAGATCATGCCAGTGCGGGCGCGCAACAGACAGTGATAGCATCTGCTGGCGCCTCACACGCTGCATGTCCGCCTGCTTTTGCTACCTTAATGTTATTTTGCACTGATGTATGCTATGCTCACATTTTAACTGTGTTACGTTACATTTCCGTTTTTTAGCCTGCAATCATTTTAGTGCTTTTAGCGCTTTTATTGACATTTGCTCTATACCTGGTTGTGTGCTGGACCCCTGGGCAGCCCCTTCGCCTACACTAGGTCAGCCCCCTGCTCCGGTCCGCCACGGCTTTAGTTGCCAATTGTGCGGAAAGCAGCGGACTCGCATCCCTCCCCCTTCCTGACAGGCTCTTCCGGGCGGGCGGGCGTGCGGGCAGGCAGGCAGCGGTCTAGCTGTTCAGACTCACCTGCCCATTTAAGAATATTCTGGTGGGGGCACGCAGCTGGTGCACCACTGGCACGCTGTAGGCGTGCCTAAGGCAAGCCCATCTGTGCCCGTCCATGCCTGGATGTCGCCAGACACCAGACATGCTGCTGGTTTGACTGCTCAGCAGTGGCTTTATTCTTGAAGCATTCTCATTGACATCAGCAAGGGCATCCACCGTTGTACGCATCAGCCTGCTGCTCCTTGTGTGGGCCCTTTTGTCTGCAATTCCTGTGGTTTCAATTCTTTGGCAATCGCTAGACCTATATGCTTTCCTTCACCTTCTATTAAACCTCTAAGTCTTAACTTCCACTAACTGCCGCTCTTTGGTCAAACACATCGCTGAAGTGTTTGACCTAATTCAGGATGAAGCCCCTGATATTCTTTTCTTAACTGAGACTTGGCTCGCCACTAACACAGAGGTGGAGCCTAACCTGGAACTGCGCCAGGTATATGCCAATAAAACTCTTAACAGAGAAGGCAGGGGTGGTGGCATTGCGATTGTCTTCAAAACTGGTTTCACCTGTACCCTGACCAAAAGAAAGCATTGTAGACTCTGAATGTGCTCTGTTTAAAATCTGTGTTAATGCTAATTTTACCCTTTCAGGCCTCCTGATTTATCCCCCCAGGGCCCTCATAAAGGTTTATAGAAGCCCTGGTCACTACTTCGGGGCTGCTGGCTACTAGGTTGGCCAACTTTCATATTGTTGGGGACATCAACCTGCACTTGGAAGCTAATCAAGATAGGGAGATTCGTAATGTTTTAGCAGACATTGCTGCCTTCCAACATATACAATATGTCCCTAACAGTACTCATTCGGCTGTCCATCTGTTAGATCTTTTTTTTCGAATCTACCGGCTCTCACAGCTACCCCCCCTCTCCATGAGCTGGTCTGATAACTATCAGGTGACATTGACACTACAGGGATTAGGACCTTTTCAAGAAGCTCCTCAGAAATCCATTCTAAAATGCTCCTGGCATAAGTTGGACACCGATCACTTCCGCAACATACTCCTCTCTCACAGGCCTAACCTCCCTAACAACCCTGATAGGGCTAACAGTATCCTGTCAGATTGGATCTCGCATACTCTTGACACTCTGATCCCTGCTAAGATGTCCCACAGCCGCAGAACATAATCTGGCCCTTGGTTTAATGACAAACTAGCTCAGGCTAGGAGAACGTGCAAAGCCCTGGAAAGGGCTTGGAGAAGATAGTATGACCCTTCCCTGAAACTACAATATCGAGCAGCCATTAAACAATACCAGAAGTCTATTCTAAAGGTGAAGGTGGACTTTTTTCAGAGTAAATTAAGAACAGCAGCAATCACACTAGATGTATATTCTCCTTACTTAAGGATCTTAAAACTTCTGGGCAACCCATTTGATCCCCTCTCACTTCCAACGAGCGATATGAGATCCTTGCTGCCTTTTTTATCAAAAAGGTAGACAATATCTACAGAACGTTTCCTCATATGGTGTATCCAATAGGCCGGCTTAACCCCATGGCTGTTGCCGGCCAATCACTTTCCACCTTTCCTGTGCTGCCCCAGGAAGCTATGCAGCTTATCTGTAACAAACTTAAAAACGATCTCCGGCCGATCCCCTCAAACCAGATCAATTTAAGATTTTCCTACTGCAGCTGTCACCTGTGTTTTGTGATCTCATAAATCTGTCCCTATCCTCTGGTATGGTCTCTAGTGCCTGGAAACATGCTAAAGGTAGCCCTCTTCTCAAGAAACCTACATTGGATGACAACAAGCCAGTAAACTTCCGTCCTATCTCCCTCCTTCCTTTGACAGCCAAGATCACCGAAGTCCACATTTATTCCATCCTCTCCAGCTACATTGACACTAAGAACTTGCTGGACCCCTCTAAGAATAGTTTCCGTCCATGGTACAGTACAGAATCTGCCCTTTTTGGTGGTCACGGAACAGTTGCGACTTTCACTGGACATCTACCCTGATCCTATTGGACTGAAGTGCTGCATTTGACACTGTGTCCCACCAGATTCTTTTGCAGCACCTAGAGGACATAAGCATCTGTGGCTGGGCCCTGGGGTAGCTCGCATAGTTTTTTTCAGACAGATCCTTTTCAAGTGATCGCACCACCCCCTTTCTGCTCTCAGACGCACAACATATGCCAAGGAGTCCCGCAGGGCTCTGCCCTGAGCCCGACCCTTTTCACCATCTACATTCAACCTCTGACAGCTGTGGCAATGGATAGGGGGCTGACTGTGGTCTCATACGCGGACGACACACAGTTAGTGATCGACCTATCTGATAACCCTTCACAGGATACCTCAAAGTTCAGAGAGGACTTAACAGCGGTTGCAGACTGAATGACATCGAACTGCCTTCAACTAAACGCCACCAAATCAGAAATTCTGCTGGTGGGTAAAAACACTCCATGGGGTGAGCCTTCCGCCCTTGACTCCCCACCTATACCCATGCCGACAGTCAAAAATCTGGGCGTCTGGATTGACTCAGCACTCTCCTTCCAGCCCCAAACCAAGGCTGTGGCTGGAGTCTGTTTATGGCTCCTCTGTGGTCTCAAACCCTTGTTGGGCTTCTTTGAGGCAAATACTCGGCAGGTAATCATCCAGGCCACTATACTGTCCAGGCTGGATGACACCAGTGCTCTGTACTTGGGGGTTAACGGAGCAAAGACACAGCACCTCCAAAGAATACAGAATGCCACCGTCCAAATACTGTTTAGGCTCCCCAGGACCTGTCACAACTCGGAGTTCATTAATAGGCTTCATTGACTTCCGGTGGAGATGCGTGTTCTTTTTAAAACACTGTGCATTGTCCACTGTATCCTTAACGCTCAATCCCCTGAAATACTTGCAACCTTCTCAGACCTTGTATGCCCACTCATCTCCTGCGGTCTTTTGGTCACCATCTGGCAGCCATGATGCAGATTAAGAGAGCCAGAGCTGGAGGACGCTCTTTTCGAGCTTTAGCTCCTAAATTCTGGAACTCCCTTCCGGTGAACATCCGAAGCATGAATAATCATGCTGCTTTTCGCAAGGCCATAAAAACTCATCTTTTCCCTGAATAATCGGTTGTGGCGCTCTGAGTCCCTATCACCTATCTTCTGTCTGTGCTTAGTGCTAGGATGCCCCTTGGCTGGGGCAGCCATGCGCTACATAAGTATTATAACATAACATAACATACCATATCATAAGGATTTTTTAAACTAAGATTAGTAGGTCATCTTTATTCAAATCTGTGGACCGCCACCTCCCTAGGGCATTCTTAACAATATGTGTGGGGGTTGTCTTGGGAGACCCTCATGCCCTTGGGCCCACCAATTCCCCAATGTTGTATTAATGTAGGGAGACCAACTAAGCCCCCTCAAACCCTGGCGACTGCCACCTCCTTGGGGAGGAAATATGACATAAATGCGGAGGAGCCTCGTGGCCCGCTGCAGCCCCGAGGACCGCCACCTCCCCGGGGCTAAATGTAATATTAATGTAGAGGACTCTAACCCCCTGCAGCCCTGGGGACCAACACTTCCCCAGGGATAAATATGACATTAATGAGGCACAGCATACCCCCCAGCAGCCCTTGGGATCGCCACCTCCCCGGGGCTTTGTCCTCCTTGCGGCCTCCCTACTGAAGCCATAGATGGCCCTGGGGACCACCACCCTCCAGGGCTGGCTCATATTAAGTCCCAGAGTGCCTACTCTGGGACATAGCTGTTTGCTATGGCTTGACAAGAGCTTTACTGCTCCTGCCCAGTCAAAGCAAACCGCTCCGCTTTGAGCAAGTGAGAGCATTTTGCTCTTGTTTGCACTTGCGCAACATGGAGCACAATTGCTGTGATAGAGAGGGGGCTGCATGTAAGCAGATCCCTCTGCGTCAAAGCAATCCTGGCTCCCGCATGAGGTAGAGAGCCGGCATGGACCGCGTGGCCCTTGAGGCTCTCACTGCAGTTCCTAGCACTAGAAACTAGGGTGGGACCAGGGCACCCACACAAGATGCTTGGCCCCGGAGCTAGGCAGGGGGCTGTGTGGGCCTCCTCTAATTATTCTTTTTTTTTAAAAAGAGGCCAGTCCCTCGGGGATGGAGTCCCGAGGCCAAACCAGCCCCCCTCCCTGCTAGTTAAAAAAAATTCATAAGGCCGGGGATGAGGTCCCTGAGGCTGAAATAATAACCCTGGCTCCCGTGGATGGGGTCCCAGGGGCCAAAGTTGGCCCAGGGAAAGGGGGCCAAGCAGCCCCCCTCCTTGAATTTAAAACTAAATTTTAAAAAGACCGGCCGGTCACCCCCTTTTTACACCACTCTGCAAACGAGCCTCCTGGCACACTGGTTGTTGGGGGAGGAAGTCCCCTTGGCTGCTGAGGTTTCTTGGGGCCGACAAGACCTCCTGTTACCTCCAGTAAGTCCTACACAGTGGGATTGCTCAAAGGTCTTCAGAAGCCACGCCCTCTATCTCCACCACTCTGCAAATGCACCTCTGGCACAATACTTGTTGGGGGATGTACTCCACTTGCCTCCTGAGTAATCCTCGAGGGCCAGAATACCTCCTGTTACCTCCAGTAAGTCCCACACAGTGGGGTTGCTGAGCGGTGGTCAGAGGCTTATCACAAGACCAAAATAACGTTTAGTAAGTTAAGGTCACCAGATTACAATAGGCAAACTTAGTCTTTCAATGTTCGTTGTTTAGCAAGGTACGATGACAGGGAAATAAGAACGTTGCGGACCCTGGATCTGATATGAGCTCGAGACGGAGTTCAAGTGTACCTTGCTGGTGGAAGTTCGAAGCGTTTCAGGTGCAGCTACTTGTGAGGGTGGACCCCGAACGAGGCCGACGGTTCTCCAGAGGATCTCTCCGGCTCAGTCCCCCTCGAGGAGCGAGGAGAAGGAGGTAGACTGTGGAGGGCTGCGGCGATCCGGGATCGATGCAGCCCACGGGGCGAGGCACCGTTCAGGCCTGCGGGGCGTACTACTTCTTAGTACACCGGGTCGTACTCATGGATCTGTGAGGGGCGTCGAGTTCTCAGGGCGGACGGGTGCAGCACCAGGCTTCCGGTACCACGGTACCGGGAGGCCTTTCTTGAGGTGTGGCACGAGCCTTGGTATGCAGGAGCGCAAAACGAGACAGTCAGGTACGTTACGACGTACGGACCGTCCGAGGCTATGAAATGCTCTCCGTGCAGATTCTGGCTGGAGAAGATAAGAGGCACACTGCACGCTCCGTAAGCGGCGAGGTGACAGGAGAGCAGACAGCCCGGCACTGAAGCGGAGAGCGACTCAGGGATCAACGGGGCTCTCTACGGCTGGGCGACCAAGCTCTGAGCTGTCACGACCTGGGAGGGGGCGAAGGCACCCGAGTCACAACTCTGGCGAGGGAATAAGAACTGAGGCCCAACAGCAGACGGGCACAAGCAGATAGAACCCAATGGTCCTAGGGTTCCGTCCGGGGGCAAGCTCTCGATCAAGCCCTTGGAGATCGTTTCAGGCAGAAGTCTACAAAGTCTTTTCTGGTCCTTTCCTCTCCGTTCGCAGCAAGGCACCACTGCAGGCCAGTCCAATATGATACAGACTGGTTTCCGTCCTTCAGCTTCTCTTGGTCCTTCTAGTCAGGCAGAGGTTCGTCGTGGTCAAAACTGGATCTGATTTGTAAGGAGCGGAGCTCCTATATTTATACTGCGTTTCTTTTGTCTTTGCAGGCCAGGGGGCCTGAGCTTGGTTCAACCCGGTTCTGAAGTACTTTGTTGACAGGACGCTGCTGTCTTCTTTCAGGGTGCAGGGCAGAGACATCAGACGCTCCGCAGGAGGTGGAGCCAGCATTGTGGTGGTGGAGCACAACCCTATTCAGAGTCAAGGACTACTCCGCCCACCCATCCTGGTGTAAGCACCCCATTCACCACCTGGAGCACCCGACTCTACCCAGGAATCTCTCAGCCCTGTCACTCACACAAACCCAGACAGCAGATACACATCCTGGCAGAGGCGGGCTGAACAGTTAGGTGAGCAAAGGCTAACTTTCTAAAAGTAGCATTTGCAAACACAGGATATTAAAATAAACCCTACTAAAGGAAGTATTTTATTATTCTGAGTTCAGGCATACTAAACTCGACCTGCTACCGTGTTCCCTGAGCCTGCCGGGACTATAGGGTGTAATAGCTCCGACAGCTCATCTGGCCTAAGAGAACAGGTAGCCCTTCAATAGTGAAGAACGTGAAAGGGTGGTAATTCACTACTAGGACATGCCACACTCTAGGCTTGTCCTACCTTATGCTTACAATGCACCCTGCCCTGAGGCATACCATAGGGGTGACTGATATGAAGGTGAGGGAAGGTTCTGGGACTGGGCACTTGCACAGTCAGCGTGACAGTACGAGACTGTACGCGGGGTCAGCAATGGCGGACCCGAGATATATCTTACGAGGCCGCTTCTGTGGGTAGCGCAACCAGCGCTGCAGGCCCACTAGCAGCATTTGTATCTACAAGCCCCGGCACGCCTTATGCACTTTACTGGGGACTGACAGTAAACCAAATAATCCAATCGTGGAAATCAATTACACATACACTTTACATTGGGAGCACTGGGCACTGCGGCCCGGATTGGCCGTGGCGCAGTGCCCTGAACATCGAACACCAGCAAAACATCAGAGGCACATCAAGAAAAAGTGGAAGGGAAACTCACTCCAAGGTGCCAGGTCTAACACTTCATGTCTGAATGGAGGGACTTTGACACTGCTGACAGAATAGAAAACTGGCCCCACAGTGGATACTGTGAGTCCCAGCCTTGATGCACTGGGGGTTCTTCCTCCTGCGCGGGGGGGTTTTGGAGTCATAACCAGGGACAATCATTGCAGTAGGGAGCTAACGGTGGACAACAGCTCAAAAAAAGACCCTAGGTTTACTGCTATTCTGGGGAAGGCTGGGGTGACCCCCGAATGTGGAGAGAAATTTTTCTTCCTAAATGAAGTTTCTGAACTATCCAATCCCAGTGAAGGAGAGACCTCAGAAAGGGATAATACAGGTTCAGATTCAGATTCAGCTAGTGCCCTATTTAATCCTAGTACTCAAAAACGCCTGCCTTTTCTAACTGAAAGAAGGAAGAGAACTCACAGTGTTGAAAAACGCGGAGCTGGCCAATCTGGCTCAGATAATAGTTGCTCCAGCTAATTAAAATGGGATTATTCGACTATTCAATTTTCAACCGAAGATGGGGGATTCGATTATGCAGACCTGGCAGAAGGCCCTAAAAGCCAAGCTGAACACCTTCAGACAAAGGCAGAATCTCCCCCATCGATAAGTTTGATAAACTCAACTCTCAAACAGATGCAGGGGGAAGCCAGACAAGAACATAAACGGGCCCACCTTGCTACAAAGAAGCTCCAAGGTGCCATTAGGAAAGTAAATAAATCGGTATGTAACTGTTAACACGCATCTTTTACCACGAAATACTATTACAACAAATCTATTACAACGCAGGACCTTTTACAACGAATACCTTTACAACGCATTACACTACAACGCAGATACTATTACAACGCATACCATTACAACGTAAGTATAGGTAAGTGTGTCTGTTTTTTAAAAACATTTATTAGGGGTATTGGGTTTGGGTTATGGGGTAAAGGGGTATTTTTAGGTTTCAGGGTTGGGTTTGGATTTTGGGGTACAGGGGTATTTTTAGGTTTCAGGGCTGGGTTTGGGTTTTGGGGTACAGGGGTATTTTTAGGTTTCAGGGTTGGGTTTGGGTTTTGGGGTACAGTGGTATTTTTAGGTTTCAGGGCCTGGTTTGGATTTTGGGGTACAGGGGTATTTTTAGGTTTCAGGGTTGGGTTTGGGTTTTGGGGTACAGGGGTATTTTTACGTTTCAGGGCTGGGTTTGGATTTTGGGGTACAGGGGTATTTTTAGGTTTCAGGGCTGGGTTTGGGTTTTGGGCTACAGGGGTATTTTTAGGTTTCAGGGCTGGGTTTGGGTTTTGGGGTACAGGGGTATTTTTAGGTTTCAGGCCTGAGTTTGGGTTTTGGGGTACAGGGGTATTTTTAGGTTTCAGGGCTGGGTTTGGGTTTTGGAGTACAGGGGTATTTTTAGGTTTCAGGGCTGGGTTTGGGTTTTGGGGTACAGGGGTATTTTTAGGTTTCAGGGTTCGGATTGGGTTTTGGGGTACAGGGGTATTTTTAGGTTTCAGGGTTGGGATTGGGTTATGGGGTATTTAACATATATTTACAAATTCGTAAATTAAATTAAATTAAATTAAATTACATTTAAAATAATTAATTAACATATTAAAATAATTTTTAGTTACATTATTTTAAAATATTCTATACTTACCTATACTTACATTGTAATGGTATGCGTTGTAATAGTATCTGCGTTGTAGTGTAATGCGTTGTAAAGGCATTCGTTGTAATGGGTCCTGCGTTGTAAAAATTGCGTGGTAGTGGTATGCGTGGTAAAAGTATGCATGCTAACGTCATACATCCAAATAAATCATGTGCCGAGATTGCAGGGAGAACTACGGCTCTTGAAGAACGGGTAGTTACTCTAGAGGCAGATACAGAGAAATCAACCCGACAAGTCATGTCAAATGAAACACAGATGACGGATGTGATGTGGAAGTTAGAGGATTTTAAGAAACGCAACAATTTAAGACTTCTTGGTATTCCAGAAAACGCAGAGAGTGGGGACATAAGAGGCTTTGTGCTGCGCTTGCTGAAGGGTGGCTTACCCAAACTCTCACATTGGGACTGGGATACTGGGATACAGCGAATACATCGCTTTACACTTATGCTCAAGAAAAGGCAGGGGCAGAAAGGGGGGGCTGACAAACCCAGAGCTATATTGATTTTTTTTTTAAATAATTTTTATTATTATTCAGTTCCGCAACAGCAGAGCATAAAAACATCCTTGAGCATGGAAAAGCAGTACAGCACAGCACCGTATTCTCATAGATACCATCAAATATTAAAAAGTCACAAATAGAGTTTCACAGTTTTCATATCATGACCCCTTCCAATCACTTTTAAGCCATCAGTCTTCCTCCAATTCTGAGTCCTCATCATCTCGATCCGGTGGCGGATCACAAATATCACCTCTATATTTATTCCATGTGCCCCCAGATTTTATTCCATTTTCTAGGGCATCCCCTTCTGATTTATTTATGTGTTCTTATATAGCGCTCGAATCACCCTGGGGCATCTCAGCACTTGCATTGGGAACCCGTCCTGGCTTTTCCCTGTGAGATAACCTGTACTGGGCATCCCCAAGGTGAAAGCCAGGCATCCCGTCGCTGGGGGCCGTTGTGGAGATTAAGCAAGCTTAATGCCCAGAGTTGCAGAGTGTGAACCCGTTATTAGAGTAGGCACCTAAGCGAGAATTATCGAGTCCGTGGACATTTGACTTCAAGACCCTGCCGCGTCGGGAATTGAACCCTGGTCCCGGGTCTGACCTCTGCTTCAGGGTATGCCTCCTCTAACCAGTGCAAACAAAACAGGTGATGGACAGAATGTGGATCAATGTCACACATTCACCCCAGTCCAAAGATCTGGGCCCAAATCCATCGTTTTTTTGCACTCCACACCACCCTGGGTTAGACAATGGCGATATGCAAATCAGCTCTGACCCTGTGCCCCATGGGAACAGTCCAGTCCGAACTACAAAAGCCATGTCCTTCCCAGAACGGAATCAAGCATCCGAGGACCGGACCGGTTTCGAGGTAACACCTCTCATCAGCCCGGCTAGCTTGACTCCAGTGGTGTGGAGTGCCTGGGACCCACGTCTGAGCATCCCCAGCGCACTTATGGCGGCAATTGCAAACAAAACAGGTGATGGACAGAATGTGGATCAATGTCACACATTCACCCCAGTCCAAAGATCTGGGCCCAAATCCATCGTTTTTTTGCACTCCACACCACCCTGGGTTAGACAATGTGCCCCCAGATTTTATTCCATTTTCTAGGGCATCCCCTTCTGATTTATTTATGTGTTCTTATATAGCGCTCGAATCACCCTGGGGCATCTCAGCACTTGCATTGGGAACCCGTCCTGGCTTTTCCCTGTGAGATAACCTGTACTGGGCATCCCCAAGGTGAAAGCCAGGCATCCCACCGCTGGGGGCCGTTGTGGAGATTAAGCAAGCTTAATGCCCAGAGTTGCAGAGTGTGAACCCATTATTAGAGTAGGCACCTAAGCGAGAATTATCGAGTCCGTGGACATTTGGCTTCAAGACCCTGCCGCGTCGGGAATTGAACCCTGGTCCCGGGTCTGACCTCTGCTTCAGGGTATGCCTCCTCTAACCAGTGAGCCACACTTCTCCACACTGATGTATACTCCCCTTTCAGCTACCATGCTGCGTCGATATCTCTACTCCACGTTCCCAAAGAAGGCACCTCCACGCCCCCCCCATTTTTGTGCTATGTTCCTTTTGGCCACCATAATTCCTAGTGTTACACAGCTCTGCCCAGAACGTGTGAGGTCATTTGGTTCCCATATGTTTCATAGGCAACGTCTGGGCTCAGGTAAGAGAGAAACCCCCTCCGACTGTAATATAGTTCACATTACCTGTGTCCAATACTCCGCTATTTTAGGGCAATCCCATACTATGTGAAAAAAGGTTCCTTCTCTACCGCACCCTCGCAGGCAGAAGAAGTGATCTGCCCTCCCATTCCTGTGTAGTACGTGTCCAGTGTAATATGATCGATGCAAGAGGCGCAGCTGTACTAGTCTGAAGCGTGAGGGTATGCCCACTTCTCTTAGTGATCCCAACGCCTCCTGCCACTCTGACTCATCAATCTCACCGATATCATGGGCCCACTTATCTTTTAGGGGTCCCGTTGGGTCAGGCAGGTTATTCACTAGTTTACGGTAGGTTAGAGAGGTTGCCCTCCGTGGCATGTGATCAGTTAACAATCTGTATCCATAGGGGACGAGTCGGGACCTCCGAACCTGATGGTAGTACTGTCATTAAGGTGTGTCTTATCTGTGTATATCTGAATAGTTCCGAAGAAGCAAGTTCGTATTGCTGCTTCAAACGTTCAAATGAGACTACTTGCCCTTCCTGCCACATATCTCCAACCGTTGATATCCCAAGGTCGTCAAATCCCTTACTGCATCTCAGTCCACCAAGCCTCTTTGTGTCCCATACCAGAGTGTGCCGCGCTATCACCCCTCGCCATCCTAGCATAGTCTGGGCCACATGCCGCAACCCAAGTGTGTGATGTATCGGGCCAAATAATGGTAATGATGATTTTTTGTCATAAAGGGGAGGGAACATATCACTGACACCAAGTTGTGCCCTGTCTGCCTTAAATGCCGGGTCTGATTGTGGAAGACGTATCCATTAATTATTTACTTTCAGCTGCGCTGCCCAATATTAAAGTTGGACATCAGGGAGCGAAATTCCTCCATCATACCATCCGCGCACCAATTTGGCTTGCGCGATTCGCGCAGGTTTGGCCCCCCACAGTAAATTAGATGGCCCTAAAATAAGAAGGCGGTACTGGGTATGGTGTGTTTTACAGAATATAGAGAAACCGGGGTAGGGCCATAATTTTTAAAAGTGCTGCCCTCCCCAGAAGGGTCAGCGGTAATGTTCCCCAGTGACGTACGTCTCTTCGAAGACGCTCTAGTGGTGGCTGCAAATTCTTATTGTAAAATTAGCCATGGTCAGTTGTGATAAATACACCCAAGTACTTGAATGTACTTTCCGCTATCTGAAGTGGGCATGTGTCAGGGAGATGCAGCGGCGGACCATGTAGCACATATAGTATTGACTTTGACCAGTTGATGGTATAACCAGACGCCGTACCATAAAGTGTACATATATTCAGAAGACTCAATATAGAGCGTCTCGGTAGAGTGAAATACAGCAAAACATCGTCGGCGTATAGGGACACCCGATCTTCCCAGTCGTCTGTCAATTTTTTTGGCCTTTTATCATTGGCTCCCAGTGTATCCACGGCGCCAGTGGCTCCAGCACTAGAGCAAAAAGTAGCGGCGACAGTGGGCAGCCTTGGCGTTTGCATTGCGCTAAGGGAAAATCCTCTGAGATGTGGCCATTGACAGTCACATGTGCCATTGGTTTGGTGTACAGAAGTTGAATCCATGAACAATATTTTGGACCAAATCCTAAATGCCGAAGCACTGCAAATAAGAAGTGCCATTGGACCATGTCAAATGCCATCTGCGCATCTAGGGAGAGCACCACCACTGGCTCCTGTAGGTATGCTGCTCTCGCAAGCACACCGTGTAATCTCCTCAGATTGAGGGCAGTGTTCCTGCCAGGCATGAAGCCGGACTGGTCGGGGTGTCTGAGCTTCGCTAGGTGTGGTGTGAGCCAGGTCGCAAGCAGTTTTGCAAGGATTTTGGCTTCTGCATTAATGAGGGAAATTGGCCGGTATGAGGCACACTGATCCGCTGGTTTTCCAAGTTTTAGTATAGCCACGATAGTGGCAGTGTGTTGATCCAGCGGAAGTTCCCCCTCCTTCAAACTATCGTTGAACATATTCTGTAGGTGGGGTACCACGGAGTCCGCCGCTCTCTTATGGAGTTCGACCGGTATTCCATTAGGTCCCACAGCTTTACCCGACTGCAACGCCGCAATGGTTGCTTGTAATTCGTCAGCCGTGAGATCGTCCTCCAACTCCTGCGCTTCTTCCGGGGACAATGTGGGCATGGTGAGGTCCTGTATGTAAGTGAGTGCTTCTTCTACTGACATTGTCGAGTCAGATGAGTAAATTGTCTGAAAGTGTTGTGCCAGTATCTGTACTATTTTATGTGGGTCAGTTGTTGGTTGGCCCCCCTCTGTGCATAGTTGTGCTATCCACTTGTCACTGCACTCCCGTTTATCTACCCATGCCAGCAATTTTCCAGCTTTGTCACCCACTTCATATATTTTGTGTCGAGTGTTCGCCAATTGCTGTCTGGTCAATTCCGCTAAGTGTTTTCTGTGTTGCCTCTGTTTGAGGCGCATGGCGTGGAAGGTGTCAGGGGTTGGGTCTCTAGTGTGGTTTTCTTCTGCAATGGACTGTTCGGACTCCAAAATCTGCAGTTCCCTCCGCCCCTCGCATTTGTGCACTGTGATGGAAGCTATAGCTTGCCCCCTGAGTACTGTCTTAAACGCTTTCCATAGGGTAGTAGGATAGTATACAGTTCCCGCATTTTCCAGGAAGTAATGGCTCGTTACCTTCATAAGTACCCTTATAACCTGGGGAACTTGTAGATAACCAGGGCGTATCGGGTACACCTGCCGCCGTTTCTGGTGATGATGGGTATATCTGATCAGCAGTGAGGAGTGGTCGGAGACACCCCGCGTCCGGATTTCTATATTGTCTACATTCGCTAGGCTACCCAATGATCCCAGGAAATAATCTATTCTCGTCAAGCTATTATGGACACTGGAATAATATGTAAAGTGACAATCAGTGGTGTGGTGCCTTCTCCATATGTCTATAAGACCCATTGCCTCCATTAAACTTTCCAAGCACGATACCTTAGAGGTATTTGCTCTCACAGGGAACCTGTCTATGGAGCTGTTTAAGACTGCATTGAAATCTCCTCCCAGGAGTAGTTCCGCTTTTGGCAAACCAAGTAGAAACTCACTTAAATCTGTCAGGGCCACTGCATGTAATGCGGGGGGATATAGACCGACATTATATTTAGAGGCCTTCCTTCCCACTGTGAAATCATGGCAGCAAATCTCCCGAGCCATCACACTTGACTCCCTTTGTTATCAGAGGGAACTGTTTCTTCACCAGTATTCCAACTCCTCTGGAGCCAGATGTGAATTCTGAATGTACCTGCATTTTATATCCCCATCTGTCCATTGCTTTGGTAGACGTGCCTGTAAGATGTGTCTCCTGTAGGAGTACCACTGCTGGGCCATCCCTTTTAATACATTGCAGGACTAGACCCCGCTTTATTTAATCCCCTAGGCCGCGTACATTCCACGTGAGTACAGCGAGGAACGGAACCGCGGTGCTGGGGCCTACAGCTGGGTCAATCTGCATGTTGTCTCCCTTTCCATGCCACACAAACCTATTAGGACTAGTGACTTGTCCATCAGTCGAATGTGAGTACTTCCCTGTGTGTGCTAGTACTGCATAACCATCTTCGCACTTAACAATACCTTTTCCAGTATACCAAAAACTTAAAAACCTCCCCAAACCCTCCACTTCCCTCCCTGCGATGCGGACCCAAAACTGCCTGCCACCCCAACTCAGCAGAGTGCTTAATTCCCAATCCCCGAAACTGTACTTGCATAATTGCGAGCGGGAGGTCCAAGGAAGACCAGTACTTCCCTCTGCCCCAGAGTCCTCAGCTGCCAATACGTCATTCATTGTCTCAATGTCGAGGCGAGCTGGAGCATATATCAGGGCACATCCCCTGCACCCGACGGTGGGTAGGCCCCGAAGAACTCATTCCCCATTGTCCTTTTCTAGTTTTTCCATTTCTTCCTCCCCTTGTGCCACGTCATCAGGATCACCTCCTCTCGGAAGCCGTCGTTGTCTCCTCTGTGCTCGTTCGGACCCCTCCGCTAGACGCCACCCTTCAAGCCAGTCGTGCGCCTCTCCCGGTGTTTAAAAAAAAACAGGTCTTTCCGCCTGCCACAACGCGGAGTCTTGCTGGAAAGAGCATGGAGTATGGTAGCTCACGGGTCCTCAGTGCTTTTTTGACCTCTAGGAAACTTCTACGGCATGCTGCGACTGTCGCCGTGTAGTCTGGAAAAAAGGGGATCACTGAATTTTGTACTTGGATAGGTGGTGCCACCCGTGCTGTTTCCAGAATGACATCCCTGTCTCAAAAGTTGAATATGTGGGCTAGCACCGGTCTTGGGGGGGGGCCCTGGTCTCGGTTTACCACCCGGCACCCTATGTGCCCGCTCCACGGAAAAGAAAGTGGATAATTTGTAGGCGGTTTTTTATGAGCACTTCCACATAGAGATCCATTGCGGGGCCTCCTTCATTTTACGGAAGCCCTGTAATTCGCACGTTGTTTTGGAGGGAGAGTCCTTCTTGATCATCCTGCTTGGCCATCATGCGTTTGTTGTCGGCCTCCAGTTGTGTCACCTTTTTGTGCAGCAACGTGGTGTCCTTAGTGAGGGACCCCACTTACATTGGGACCGTCGGATCAATCACCCCCACCGCAGCGATTAGCTCAAACACCACCTCGGGTGCTCCTCAAGTGTTCCAGGCCGTTCACCGAGGCTACCTCTCCACTGTCAAATGCCACGCAGGTGCACCTCCACCATGCTGGGCCTCTCCTTTGGCTGCTCTCAGGGCTGGTCGGCCCGATCCTTACTGGCGCTTCTGGGGGAGAGCCTCACTGTCGTCCGGCATTAATCCAGCAGTGCGTCAGTAGCACCGCCACTACCCCGGTCTTGTCGCGCTGCCTTTCCCCTGTGTGCGCCGCCTCCTCGCCTGACCTGGTAGCCGGTCACAATGCACCCGCCTGGGTCCGGCGTCCAAACGGAGTCCCCGGCTTCAATCTCGCGTATAGGCTGCGATCTTCCGGTCTCGATAACTCAGATCTCCGACCACGGGGGGACTTCAACTCTGGGTCGGTCAGCTCTGCTGTACCTCCGATTCCCGATTCTGGCTCTGGGTACAATCAGCAGTACGGATTCTTGTTCGAATTTACGAGGGAGTCGGTCTCACTCCCGGAGCTCCACTAGGCTGCGGCCATCTTGCTTGGCTGCTAGCCACCCCCCGCTATATTGATTTTTTGGGGGGAAATTTCTTCCTTCGGCAGGCTGTGTTTGACAAAGCCCGACCAGAATCAAGACGCACGGCTGAAGGCCACACCTTCTTTGTAAGGCCGAATTTCTGCCATATCACAGTAGAAAGAAGGTGGAAACTCCGTCAATTAATTTTACCATTTCAAAAGAAGGGATGCGAGGCCTACTTACTCAGCTGGGCAAGACTCAAAATCATATGCAAGGGAACTACCAGAGTATTCTCTTCAGAAATACAGGCTCAAGATTTTCTGCGGGAAATCTCTGAGAACAGGGGAATGAGTGGACCTAAGGGATAAACAGGGATGTTAGGGGGATGAATTTTGCTTTAACTGCTTTTGGTTACTTGTTTGCTCTCTATAATCACTTGGGGGTGTTACGGTTCCCTTGGGTGCTGCGGGGGGCGCCAAGAGCAACGCTTCCATATGCGTGACTCGGGACACCCTCCGCTCTTACCTGCAATATGGAGAGAGGCTCTGTGAAGAGTGGCACCATGTTCAGGAAGTAAACGGGTCCTGCACGCTTCCGCGGTCCAACAGAAGGAACGTGCGTGATGACATCAACCCCGAAACACTCAAAAGAGGCTTCCGGGTTGAAAACAAAGCAGATTTTTTTGCTTCAGGATCGGAGCTACACGCTGTGAAAGAACAGCATCTTCTGGTGCCGTAAGGTGGCGGGCTGAGTTTCTGTTGGGATATTTTGACACAACCTGCAAATTACCTTGGGCTATGCTTCAGTTATGCTGCCTTGAACCACAAAAACAGATACCGAGTACCTTCTGACAAGACTTATTTGTTCACTATTGGCAACTAACTATTGAAGAAGAAAAATAAGTATTCTTTTGTTGTTATATTAAATTTGTTGACTGGATAAGAGTTATTATTGCTCTTTGCAAATAAGAGCACAACCCAGGATTCCTTCCCCACGCAGCACATGGTTTATAATTGTTTGTTGCTGTTTCCTAACAGGGGGTCATGAAGTCTTACTAGGATTCATCACCTGTGAAGCTTGGTATCCTTATTACGTTGATAGGTATTGTGTGTGTATGTCCTTGATGGTATTACAGGCTCAGGTGCATGTGTCTACAGCATTCACTGGTCAGTTCTTTATTTCATCGACCATTTTTCATCACCATGGCTAGACAGGAATAGGATATTTCCTTGTGTGCTCTTGTACAGGACTGTGTTGTTTCTTTTCCGTTACAGGTAATAAGAGAAAGAGAAGTTCCATGTACGTCATGTTGGTGATTAATATCCAGTGTTCAAGGTGTTGTTTCTCATTCCAGGTCTCCCTCCCTGTTGTCTCCTTCCTTTCCTTCCCTCACTTGATCACCTTAAAATTTCTGAGCTATTATAGCATTCAGAATTGAGGCTATCAAGGAGTGGACCCATTTGAGCCGCAAATCGATCCCGAGGAATCGACAGGAGAGATCTGATAGATGACAGGGGGGTCGTTTTTTTCTTTGTGGAGCTGATGAGTGGCGATGGGTGGCAGCTTTATGCAGGAGGCATCACAAGGGTCCATAGACCTTTTTTGCCTAGGGAAAGAGGAGAGGGGGGGACGGGTGGGAGAGGGGCATTGTGGGATGTTGGGGGAGAGGATCCAGCCAAATAAACTTGTTGAGTTAACAATAGCAGGTAATAGGAATTGGTACAGAATGGACTTGCTGTAGACCATAAATGGTACTGGGTAAATTGCGGATAGCCCCAGTTATTATATGTGGCCTGAACAATCGCTCAAAAAAACACAGGATTAATGAAGACATGAAATACCTAAGGGCAGACATAGTTTGTCTTCAAGAGACTCATCTTGAAGCTGGCAGACAAAAGATAGCTGTGTTAGATGGACACCAAATGATCTCTGCCACGACCCAGGGAACACGCACAAGAGGGGTCGTGTCTTAGGTTCCCATGCTCAAAATCAGACCAATATGGTAGATGGGTTATCACTCACTCATGTTTGGATAATTATTCTTTTACACTATGTTCTGTCTATGGATCAGTATTGGACGAGCCAACGTTATTTGACTGGCTGAATGTGGAGTTGGTTGGTTGGCCCGCTGCCTATAATCATGTATGGGGATGTTAATGTTAATGTAAACAATGAGAATAGGAAATTAGGTGTCCAGCCATATCAGGGTTGCAAACATAAAGATCGGGATAATGTGGGACACACTCAAAGCATGGATAAGAGAGGAAACTATGAAGTATGCCTGGGCCTCGCACGCATAAGAGAAAAGGTATCTCCAAGAACAATACCGGGCACTAAGTGAACCTGAAACACAATTAATACAGGCACTCATAAATAAGTGAGAGGTAGAGAAGGTACAAATTAAGGTGACTTTAGTCAAATCCACAATTATGGATCTCTCGGCCTACAAGGCGGCCGGTAAATACTGTGTTTGGCGATCCAAGATATATGAATGTAATGAGAGAGTGGACCATCTTTTTGCGGTGCAGACCAGACAACAAATAACACAGGGGGGTATTAGAAATAGAGGACTCCGGGCTAGGGTTAGTCAACCAGCCTCTAGAAATACGTGCAGCTTTTCATCGGTTTTATCAGAAGCTCTATATGGATGATTTCATTACCGAGGAGAAAGCTATACAGAATTATTTATCAGGGAGTCCATGCCAGAGATTGTCAACAAGAGAGAGGGATGCGCTCGAAGCACCTATAACAGCAGACAAAATTCAGGAAGCTATTAGGTCATTGGTAAATGGCAAGGCGGTGGGTACATTTGTCATTCCTGGTGAGTTTTATAAAATCTTCATCTCCCCTTTGCTGGAGCTAATGAAGGAGGTGTTTTTGGAAGCTCAGGTGGGGAGGGAGCTCCTGGGTCAGTGGAGTCAGCTAATAATATTATTTTCCCTAAGAAAGGAAAATAGGTGAGAGCGATGGGTTCTTATCGCCCAATCACTTTAATAAATAGCGATGTCAAAGTATATGCTAAAAATCTGGCTACACGACTAACGACAATTATTAAGAAATTGGTTTCTCCAACCCAGCATGGATTTGTACCCGGGCGGAGCACAATAGATCATATCCAGCGGGTTATTGCTCTTTTTGATGAGGCAGGAATCACCGGGAACCTTATCAGACTCATCCTGCTTGATGCGGAGAAAGCCTTTGATAGGGTCTTCTGGCCGTTTCTGTGGGCAACTCTGAAGAACAGAGGGTTTGGGGAAAGCTTTATCACCGCCATTAAAATAATGTATAAAGATCCCATGGCAAGAATTTCAATATTGGGAGAGATTTCGGACCCTGTTATGATTAGCAGGGGGGCCCGTCAGGGATGCCCATGCTCCCCCTTATTGATGGCACTATATATAGATCCGCTAGTCAGGAAGATCAAACACAACAATCAGATTCCAGGAGTGCAGAGCATAGGGTGGAGCACCAAGATACTAGCATATGCTGATGATCTAGCGATCATTACTTTCAATCACATGACAGCACTGCGGGAGATTGAAAAGAAGTCAATATTTTTGGCAACTTTCCGGCTATCGCCTGAATTCACTAAAACTCAGGTTTTGGTTGGCAAAGGTCTTGAGATGAATGACTCTCATGCGGTACAGAGTGCCATTTATTTGGACGTAGAAATATGGCAGATGTTACGAAGATTACAGAAAAGAATCTGAACCCACTGCTCCTCAAATTTAAAGCTGAATTTAATAGATTAGAAAATCTCAAACTTACGATGGTGGGAAGATGTAATGCTGTCAAAATGATTTTTTTACCTAAGATTTTGTATTTCTTTAGGGCAAGTCCTTTGAATATCTGCGTATTTATCGAAGTAGGGGCCACTGTTTTGTGCAACACCTCTACCCAACTTGAGTACTTTCTATTGGCTAATTAGTAAGTGCTACCCGTAGGGTAAATGTATTGTGCATCTCCTACACTATAGCTGTGTAAAGAATGTCAAGGAAATGTTTCTAGTGTCTGTAAATTTGACAATGTGATTGTTGCTCAAGCACCTTCAGCAGATAACTTTACAATGTCGAACTCCAGAGGCAACACACTTAAATGAATTTGCAGAAGTAAGTGCTTCTTTGTTTGGGGGACATATGATCGTATTCCTAGGCATGAGGAACGCTTCTACAAAATGGGTTGGAAAAGCGCTGGGGGATTCTTTTAGAAAGCTGTCCATCATCCCGGGAAAAGGGCAGGAAGACACTGCGTAATGCTAATGCATATGGGGAGGGGCCAAATTGGTAGGCTTGTAGGCATGTTTACATACTTCTAGTTTGTAAAAGTTTAGAACACGATCTCTGGTCTCAGCAGCAGAGTTTCAAGAAAGAACCCCCTCATCACAGACACTAAGGGAGATTTTGCGCTCGAGAAAAGCAAGGATGCAGACATCTCCATCAAGGATTACAGATAGCATTTCACATTGGGAATGCGGCCATAACACACTAGCTTTGCCCACAAAGTTAGGATGATTAGTACTTACAGAAGTGACCTTCAACTAGGCAACCTGCTTGTTTTTACTATAGGGAGGGGGGCTGCGTGGCCCCCACCCATTATTAGCTCAAGGAAGGGGCCCACCCCCCTACTTTCATGTAGTGGGGCCTGCCAAGGGAAGTGGCATTCCCCGGGCCGTGAATGGCACAGGAGTGGGGGAGGTGCACTGCCTCCCTCACATTTTCTACCCACAATTTGCAGGGAGGTGGTGGTCCCTGGAACCAGGGGATCCATGAGGCCTGCCATTGCAAACTCACTAGCCGCAGGGAGGTGGGGTAACTATGTTGTGACTTAGTCAACATCCTACGTGCTCATAACCCAGAAAAAAAGAAGAAAGTAGGAACAAGAAATACAGTAGTCATTATGCCTTGGGAGGATATAATAGTGAAAGTTAATGTTCGCTCTTGGTTTTATTCCAGAGAACTAACCATGCTTTCGGTATCTAGCAGATTGAGAGTATTTGTTGTTGGTGTTTCTGACATTGTTGCCTCCCTTAATGCACCACCTTGTTTGCCATTCCACACCCCCATTCTCCACAGCGCCAAAGCAACTGTCATAGCAGTGCCAGGACATTCTGAGCCGAGGGCCAGGCCCCTTCCTGCACTGCGAGGTACAATGCTGAGAGGTAGGATGCAGGCAATGAGCACCAGTTTGAAGGCCCATGGGGAGGTCCAGGTCTCCTAGCTCCAATGCAAACTGTGAGTTTGTTCCTGTGCAAGTGTTACTCTGAGGTCAAACACATGTGAACAGTGTAGCTTAATCGGACTATGAAGTGTCAAACATACTGATGTATACACACTGCAAGGCATGATATTGGATGTGTAGCCCTTATGTAAAGTGATCTGCTGGAGTCATGCAGACTGCAATTCTAGGTTCTGCCCTTCTACTTATAATTTCTCTAGGCCATACAAAAGGTTCATGCCTTCCAATAAGATATGCACAGTTTGTATTTTTCTATGTGGATAATAATACTTTATTTGATTTGTAAAAATCATAAAAGGGTGGATCTTACCACCATGAGATAAACATTACCATCTTGAGTCAGCATAGAAACAGCGTAAAATCACATAAAAAAGGCACAGTGAAATGACACAAGTCATTAGCAACTTTGCACAAGTATGCAGCCAATGTGTAAAATGAAAAAAAATTATATTAAAAAATGCAAGCAAGGCTGTGCAAGGGGATAACTGTCTCATTAAGGCTTCTGGACAACAAATGAGTATTGTGACAAGGGATACAAATTGCTTGGGGATTTAATTTAACTAGATATAACTTGAGACTTATTGACTCAGAATAAAGTGCATATGCCGGAAGAGTGAGAAAAAAAATAAAAAGGGGTATCTATTGGGAAAATATGGGAGAGTCCAGGGCCAGCCATAGGGGGGACCATTTTGCCCAGTTCGTCTTTAATTACTGCCTTGTTTTCCAGCTCTTGGGCAGCGAAAGCCAGGATTTTATAGTTTTGCAGGAAAGTTGTATCAAAGACCCGCTGAGGCATTTTATCACGGCAGCCCTGCAAGTTCTGACTTGCGCTTCTCTTAAGAGTAGTATCAAGAGCATCTTCCTTAGATTTTGTAATACTGGGCAAATACACAATAAGTGCAATAGTGACTCTGCACCCTTGCCACAGAGGCGACAATCTGAAGTTGACCAGGTCGTAGCCATTTGGGGGTAAGGTCTTTGCTCGAGAACCAACCCAGCCTCAGAAGGCTTAGTTTCCTCTTGTAATAATCCCTGAAACTTTCTTGCAAATATGGCTGTTGTTTCAGTTGGTTATATGTTGGCATCACGATCCAGGCATGGCTTTTGCCAGCCACTGAATCTTTGTCCATTTGCAGCGATGCTTGTTTGATAGCTTTGTTTGTAATCTGTTTAAAAACATTATAAGACATGGGAGAAAACCAGACTTCTTCCAGATTTAACGATAAAAGTGCTTGCCTGAGAGACTTACATGTTGAGTTGGAAAGCCTAGCCTGTTTTTCAACTTCTTCCCAGCAGGGATAGGCAAGTGAGTTATCTTCGGCGTCCCTCATACGCCAATAGTATTTGACCAGGGCCCCTTGTCTTGCGGAATCTGGTTTGTTAGCCCGTATTCCAGACGTATTTGGGCTTGTGAAATATGTTGCGGAATCGAGAAGAGGTTTTTAAACAACCTTGATTGGGCAAAGTTTAGCACTGTAGAGTCCCTGGTTGCCATCATTTCGGAGCCGTATGTGAGCGAGGGCAGGAATTTTGCTGCTACAACCTTTAACATATGACCGGTTGAACTTCCACTTAGATGTTTTTGTATTTTTTCTATGTTAATCTAAAGGTCTGGAGCTATGCGTTAAAGTTAATGCTGTATATCTTCAAATACTCACAGAACTGTGAGAAAAAGAGGTGGAGTAGTGCCCAAATGTCCCGATAGGCAATCAACCCCTTCTGTTTTGAGTATATTGTCAGAATCCACAAGATTACTACATTCAGACACCAAAACTGCTTTTTTGGTATGAGTCTTCACTTGTCAGTGGACAGATGGACACATGTATGGTATGATATGCACAAATGTTAAACTGTAGAGAACTCTGTGTCATCTGCAGGTAGTCTACCAAACACAATATAATTAATAAAATAAGCTAAATGAAGTAGCAGGTAATCACAAGACGTGGGTTTATGTAATTGCCAGTGGTCTTTAAGTGTTAAAATATTGCATAGTGAATTTAGTAAGTATGGGCGAAATTTGCGAATTCGTGGTACGCGAATACGTGCGAAATGGCAAAATAAATCTGCAAGTTTGCAGATTTTTGTGCCATTTGCACAAATATGTGACCACGTTTGCCTGTAACTTTGCCAGCGCACCAAAAGGCGCTGAGGTCCCTTGAGTGAGCTGGCCATTAAAGTGGGGACGGGCGGGAAGACGTTTCATACCGCTAGTGTGTGGTGGACGGGGCCAAATGGGCGGGGCTTCTATGCGAGTTCACATGCATCTTGTTTATAAAGGGTCAGAGACCGAGCAGAGCAGCAGATGAGGAGAAAGCAGCCTCCTGGTCACAAGAGCTACACTGGGATGGCGCTCGGGAAACTCATGGATGCAAAAATAAGTTTGACACAGGACCCCAGAATCCTTCAGATGTCCAAGATAGCTCTGCTGCGCATGTTGGTACAAAGCCATTCTGATCCTGCTCAGTGGGTTCAGGCGCATGCAGCTGCTGCTGCTGGACAATGTCCCATCTCATGCTAAACTGCCCCGTACAGGCATATGCTGGCGCTGGGCAGTAGGGTGCAGTGACATGCGGGTGCTCCACGCCTGGTACATGCGCATACCGGTGCCAGGGGGGACACGTGTTTATTGGTGCTGTGTAGCAAGTTATGACTTTACATTTTGACTGCACCAGACGGTGGTACCACCTACACGGATCAGGAGTATCCAGGCACCAGACTTCATGGTGCAAGAGCATAATGGTGCTGTGCGGTATGGGTATATATGTACTGGGGGCAGGGGGGCACTTAGCACAATGTGTGCTCACACCCAGATGGCTCCCAGGCAATTGAGCACAAATGATTTTGACACTGAGAGGGCTCCGGGGCAGTTCAGCAGCACGGGGGCTCACACCCACTGGGCCCCAGGGCAGTTCAGTAGCGCATGGGCTCACAACCCCTGGGCAGCTCAGCAGTGCCAGGGCTCACACCCACAGGGCTCCTGCGCAGTTTAGCAGCACCACCCTCTGGTTCATCACTGCCACCCTCTGGTTCATCACAGCCATCCTCTGGTACACCACTGCCACCCTCTGGTTTATCACTGCCACCCTCTGGTTCGCCACTGCCACCCTCTGGTTCACCACTGTCACCCTCTAGTTCATCACTGTCACCCTCTGGTATATCACTGCCACCCTCTGGTTCATCACTGTCACCCTCTGGTTCATCCCTGCCACCCTCTGGTTCACCACTGCCACCCTCTGGTTGAAAACTGCCACCCTCTGGTTCACCCCTGCCACCCTCTGGTTGATCACTGACATCCTCTGGTTCATCACAGCACCTTCCGGTTCACCACTGACACCCTCTGGTTCATCACTGCCACCCGCTAGTTCATCACTGTCATCTTCTGGTACACCCCTGCCACCGTCTGGTTTATCACTGCCACCCTCTGGTTCACCACTGTCACCCTCTGGTTCATCACTGTCACCCTCTGGTTCATCACTGCCACCCTCTGGTTCATCACTGTCACCCTCTGGTTCATCACTTTCACCCTCTGGTTCATCACTGCCACCCTCTGATTCACCACTGCCACCCTCTGGTTCATCACTGCCACCTTCTGGTTCATCACAGCACCTTCTGGTTCATCACAGCACCCTCTGGTTCACCACTGCCACCCTCTGGTTCACCACTGCCACCCTCTGGTTCATCACAGCACTCTCTGGTTCACAACTGCACCTTCTGGTTCACCACAGCACCCTCTGGTACACCACTGTAGATTATGGGGAGAAAGCACACCTGCCGAGCCTCAACCAGGGGCTGGTTAATGTGTTACTGAATTTGAGCTTCATGTCTGGCACCTGCTTCCTTATCTGTAAGTGCTTCCTGCTGTGGTTTAATTTTTGTGACAGCCTGGAGCATTGTGACATACTTGTAACTATTCTATGACCCTGCTTCGAGGGTCAGAGCAGGGTCAGAGAATAGTTGCAAGTAGGCAACAACTCTGGAGGCGCCGCTCAGGAAGCACTTACAGGGTTACAGCATTTTCTTTGTAACCATTTTGTAAATGGTTACAAAGAAATTAGCTTCAACTTGGGCACCCGCTGTAACCCTGTAAGTGCTTCATGTACTTCAGTTTTTGAAAATCCGTCCCGCACGCGATTTCGCAGACTTTTCTGCAATTTCGCGAGATTTGCGGACTGCGAAATTGCAGAAAATCTGCAAATTCAATGAAAGGAACGGATTTTACGCCCATGCTTTGAATTTAGGGATGGGCTGGCTGTGCACGTATTAATTTCGTGCCTTGATTGTTTTTGGAGAATAGGAGTACCCCACAACAATTAGCCACTAATAAACTGTGAGCAAACAAGAGAACAGAGGGCAGGGGCCAATAGAAACAGCACCTAACCAAATGAAAAGTGTCAATAAATTTAATTGTAGGTGCACATACCAGGAAGTGCTTCCCTCTCCACTCCCCAAATGGTAAGATAAAACCTTGCAATTATTGGAACATCAAAGAGTGGTTTCAGCACTCCAAAGACAGTAAAAGTTTTTTTTTAATTTCACATTCAACTTAAAGATTTTCAATCCTAGATTTTTTTCTCTTTATTATTCACATAACAGAAACTTCTTCCAAAAATGAAATCATCAAATCCATAGCCATGCGTTTCGTCTTGCTAGGAGACTTCTTCAGGGCTTCAAATCAATAATATAGATCTATAGTCCTCAAGATACGAAATAGTATGGTATTTACAATGATAGTTAAATGGATAGTTTGTTAGCGTATTCTTATAATCACAAACTGGCATTTAAAACGCACTATATCCAATCCATTCGAGGGTTATGTGAATAATAAAGAGAAAAAATATCTTGGAACAAGAAACACATCTACTGAATTTGGACTTCTTCTTTCCTTATGTGCATATTGTCTGAAGATAGAAAATCTTTAAGTTGAATGTGATATTTAAAAAAAACTTTTACTGTCTTTGGAGTGCTGAAACCACTCTTTGATGTTCCACTAATAACCTGTGTTAATATTTGTCCTTATTCTAGAAAATCAGCATGCCAACTGTGGGGCCAAAAGTATTCATTACAAATACTTAATCTTTGTCTACCTCCAAGATGGAGGGGGGTGAGCTACGAAACATCTCTCATTCCCTGGCAAACATTTTACATTTGCTTCTGCTATTACGATAATCATACCAGTTTACTACTCTCTCTCTAACAAGGATATCCTAAGCCCAGCTTTGACATAGTTTTAAATTCCATGGTGTGGATTCTTGTCTCTCATATCTAGACAAAGTCACAACTAAACCTTCCACAATATTGTAAATTATTTCTTGTTTTCCTTGTGATTAGGGCACGTCACTTTTAGAGACAGCATTTGTATCCACATACTAATTATTTAAATATTTTGAGTTCTGGATTGTGGTCAGGGCAATGCAGCTTATCTACTTATCAGAGAATTGCTCACTAAGAGGAGACACATATATGTTGAAACTAGACAGCTTTCAGAGTGAATTATAATGCAAGAGATAAACGAAAGCAAACAGGGGCAGTTTTTACCCTGAGGAGAAACTGCTTACAGGGTATCCCCACAATTTGTGGATAGGGGAGTGTTTCCTTCCCCTTCCCAAAACTGGAACATTGTTGATTCTGAGAAAATAAGCCGGGAATGCCCAGATGATGGCAGCAATAAACCAGATTTACTCGCCGTTGTAGATGGGCTCCAGTCCCAAAAAATCTAAATAGGATGTTGTGGCCTATACCTGCATGCCAGGGTCCCTTTAAGTTACCTGTTCATCAGGTGGAAGCTGGGGTGCCGGTGGTTTCACCTGGTGACAGTTGGTGGAAAAGAAGGGATGTGTAGCTGTAATGACTGGCTATAGGTGGATACCATTAAAGATTTGAAACCCCCCTGGTACCTATTCACTTCGTGTCATAGAACTAAGAAGCAAGACAGTTTTAAAAGTTTTACTGGGAAGAGTTCCATAGTGGTAAGTACGCCTAGAGATCCCAAAGCAATGATGCAGTTCTTCCTTAAGCATGATGGTTAACCCATGCACATGTACCTCCAAGTGTAAGTTAGTGTCATTGAGCAATGTGGAATTATTTCTCTGACATCTGACCTATCATCTGTTATTGGTGGGATGTCCCACTCGTCAAACTAGATTGGATTGTTTCCATCACCCCATCGTTAGAAAGACCACATTGATTTTCACTCTAAAAGAGTGGGGCAGATTTACAAACCCCTTGCAACACTTTTGCGTCACCGTTGCATCACTTTTTTAACTTAGCAGCAGCGTAAACAATGCACCACTCTGCGACACATTTACAATGTGACGCATCTATGGAGATGCTTCACATTGTAAAGCCCTGTGCCACACTATTGTATTGTATTGTATTGTAATTGCATTTATATAGCGCTTACTACCCCTGACGAGGCGTCGAAGCGCTTTTTCGGCGGGTAGCACGCTACTCCGGGACCCACAGAGGATTAGTTTTGAATTAGTATAGCGAAACATGCAAGTACATTTTAAGTGGTGGATATGTTAGTCAGTTATTTGGATTTGGAATGATAGCAGAAGGATAGAGTAGGACAAAGGTTAGTATTTATTTATCGCTCGCTTGTTGACGCATGCTATTCAGGGAGCCTATAAAGGATTAGTGGTGAATTAATATGGTGAAATATGAGGTAATTTCAGGGGTGGATATGAGGTAATTTCAGGGGAAGAAAGATTTGCATTTATATAGCACTTGTTACCCCTGATGGGTGTTGAAGCGCTTTTTTGGCGAGTAGCACGCCACTCCGGAACCCATAAAGGATGAGTGTTGAAAATTAGTATAGTATGAATGTGAAGTAATTTGAGTAGTAGATATGTTATTCAGTTATTTGGGCAGTATATTAGTTTAGTTGAATATGGAACATGGAATTTGAGAAGTGAACATGTTAGTCTGTTAATTTTGATAGAAAAAGGATAGTGGAGGGATAAAAGAGTGAAGGATTTTTTTTTTAAGAGAAAAAGGGCAGCATTTCAGGCCCTAGTCCCGACCAGTCTCGAACAGGCCCAAACAGGCAACTACCCTTGTCCTCTCCACCCTTAACCTTGACACCCGGGCTGAGACGCCCTAAGCCTGGCCCTTTTTGTAGCCCTAATAATCAGGTGACCCCTTCAGCCAATGGGAACCCTAGCCCTAACACTATCCAATCACAACACTAGCCCTAACAGCCAATGGTACAAGTAGCCCTAGTCCCTCCTTCCAATAGAAAGCCTAACCCTACTCTTAGTCCCACAACTGGTCCAAAAACCAATCACACCAGAAGCACTAAATTGCTACTTCCAATTAAAGGTCTAACCGTAGCCCTAGTCCCACCCTACTCCCAACAACCAATAACATAGGAAGCCCTAGTCCCTACTTCCTATAGAAATCCGAACCCTAGCCCTAGTCCCAACCCTGCAATGATTGAATCACAGACCGAGAAACCAATCAGAACCCTCAAATACACAGCCAATGAGGACATTAACCCTAACCCAATAGAAACACCAGACACAACCACCAATCAGTGTACACATGTGCCAACCATCAGCACACTATATAAGGTCCCAGCAACCTCAGACAAGGTTTGCTGGTCAGGGAGTTGGAAGCTGCTTGCTCCTGTTCAGAATCTCCTAGGAGACAGACAGACTCAATCCACAACTTTGGACTTCAGCAGGTAAAGGCTTCACTAACTCGAAATCTAACAATACTGTTTGAATAAAGCTTTACTCCCCCTGCTGGCCAAAAAACGAAGTGCACAGGCCCCAGTAAATACAGTTTCAACAGCTCACAGAAGCACCCTCTGATGTAGAAAATCGCTGTTGCTGGGGGAGGGGGGTCAGGGGGGCTGGCCTCACTGGCTTGTGAACACAAAATGGTGGCTGGGGCTGCACTGTTTCAGCACACAGGCCTAAGCACAGAGCAAAGGAGAAATTTGGAGGGAAAACAGATTTGTCACCAAGGAATGAGAGGGACAAACTACAGAAATTGGACTGCAAATCCCACAATTCAACACACTAAATGAAGGCAATCATGGGCAGGGAAAACCACACATTTAAAACACAACACAGGTGATAAAATATGCAATTACAGGCAGGCTAAAACTACAATGTTTAACTGTAACAACCACAGGCATAGACAGTAAACACAGAAAGTGAAAATCGTTTTTTAAATAACTTTTTGTCTTGGGAAGAGACAGCACTAGTCTGTCTCCTTACCACTTCCTGGACTCTGCTCAAAGCAATCTGGGGCACATGTGGGCTGCAACTCAAAAGATGGAGGAGACTGATTTGGGGTTCACCCAGCAAGGCCTTCAGGGGCCTAGGCAGGTGTGGGAGGAGGGCTCAGGCTTGCCTGGTAGCTGAATAGCCAATGGTCTGCTGGCCTGGGGGTGGGGTCTGGGCAGCTGCTTGCTCCTGTTCAGAATCTCCTAGGAGACAGATAGGCTCAATCCACAACTTTGGACTTCAGCAGGTAAAGGTTTCACTAACTCGAAATCTAACAATACTGTTTGAATAAAGCTTTACTCCCCCTGCTGGCCAAAAAACGAAGTGCACAGGCCCCAGTAAATACAGTTTCAACAGCTCACAGAAGCACCCTCTGATGTAGAAAATCCCTGTTGCTGGGGGAGGGGGGGCAGGGGGGCTGGCCTCACTGGCTTGTGAACACAAAATGGTGGCTGAGGCTGCACTGTTTCAGCACACAGGCCTAAGCACAGAGCAAAGGAGAAATTTGGAGGGATTAATGTATGCAGGTTGGGCGTTCCAACAGAGAAAAGACTT